>NW_024704745.1:69116581-69406581 GCF_018977255.1 Callorhinchus milii | reverse complement strand
TGGAAGATTCCTTCGACTCTATAGTTCGTCAATTACCCAAATGTAATTAGACGAGAGCCGACATGATGGTTTGAAATTGAATACGACCTCCCTGAGAAGACTGTTTAAATATAATTGGAAGCGAACTGTGAATGCCAAACGCAGGATATCTCAACAGCAAGGATTAGTGAAATCGATGGATTATGTACAGTATTATTTGTCCCAGGTTCTACTTACTAAACGTGCGCTGCGCCTTCACTGCTTAACCCTCGGGTTAAAGAGTCTTTAAACTTCTGTCAAGGAAACGGTACCACTTTTTTAAGGAAAAAAAAGTAATTTTCGAGGCTGTAGTAGAGTACGTAGGAATTTGGGAAACATTGATATTTGCAGTACAGAAGGAAGCCATTTGACCCATCCAGTCTGTTCCAAAGCACAGGGCATAACCAAGTAATATAGTTACAGTTATAACCAATATATGTGCTGCCTAAGCCCTGATTAACAACCGTGTGTGGTGGGACTGTGATAATAGTATACCTGGTGGATTGAAAATCAATTCACTTTATTCACTCGCGGAAAACGTGTTAGAGAGAAAACAACCAGAAGTCTTACATGAACCCATCTGTGGTTGTTATTTGAAGAATAACCAGCACCCAGTCTGTGTTACCAATATTTCACTTTCCCTAATGCATCGAGTGTAATGGATGGCGTTATCTCTGAGAGAAAGACAACATTAAATCACCGGGGGTGGGGTGGGGTGGGGGGAATCAACTAACTAATGGAATTGATACACATGAATGTGAATAACAGTGAGGAATAATGGCAACTAGAAATTGTCAAACTCCTTTGCGCAAACAATTCCGAATGCCTGATGTAAAAAATATCCACAGCGAGTTCAAAGCAAACCCGGGCTGCTAACTGTGCTGCGTTATTGGTGTAAATAAAAGTGTTTCTTACCAGTAGATCTTTGCGTTTTTGAAGAAAGAGAGTATTCCCATGGTATTCCCACCCCCCATAAACATTCACTTCATCTAATATGAGACTGGAAGAACGGTACGGTCCGTTTAAAATAATTTAAATATAAGTAGATAGTAGGTTTGTGCAATTTAGCCACAATATGTTGGCAATATTATCCGCAATATTGGGTAAGTGGCTGTCTGGCACCAATTCAAAGCTATTTGAATAAATGGCATTTTTATTCCTCGCGGTAAACAGTGTGCTACCGAGGCATGAAGAGTTTTATGCGTTTTAGAGTTAGGATGTATTGATGAGTGTTGAGTTAAAATCCCATTTCAGTGCTAATGTACACACAAGTCACTCACACAATCACAAAGCCTTATGTGAGATCCATCCACCCCCGCAGACCACTGCATTGTTAAGATGTTGGCATTGATGTTACAATGGTGCTCATAGCCTTACCAGCAGATAACAGTGTGTGTATAAAATAGTCACACTCACTTATCAGAATGATTGTTGCTGCCAGAAGATTGGTGATTATTCAGATATTGTATATACGCTTCACTGTTAACTGTTAACGTGATACGGCGTCTTCTACAAACATACAATTGTAAGTCGACCAATTGCGCATTTTTCACGGGTTCCCAAGATTTCCTTTACGTTGTTATGTTGTTTATAGATGTTTGGCATTTAACCGAGGAACCTACTGGGCTTTCAACAAAAGCAGCATGTGCAAGGTTTAGAAACTATCTGGTGATGTTAAACTGTGTGCGCTCGGGGGAACCCACAGAATCCAGAGGTTCATTCTGTTTCCTATTGGTAATAACACACCTAAGTACCACATATCTAAGAAAAATCTTTATTTTTCATAAATAAATAAATATCATCAAGTACATACAAACCAACCAAATACAGGACTTAAAAAAGTCACGATCAGAATTGTTTTTTTTTGATTTATACACTTAATTACATATCACACTGCCAACCCTCTGTCGGATCACATCTTGTCAGTCTCCCTGCTGGAACCGTTTGGGAAAGTCGAATCTGGATAACCCACTAGAACTTTATTTACACGTTTGTTTTTGTTTTTTTAAAAAAAACATTATTAACATATGTTGTTGTAATGATAACAGGAGAGGAAAGACAGTAATAGCCTTTTTTTTCCGTAATTCCTCGTAGAGAATTGCGTTCAACAGTCTTATTATAATATATATATATATATATCAGGGGGTGACTGACAGATCCCTCTCGTCTTTGCCAGAAGAGGAAGGTGACATGGGCACCTCTTCCTCAGCCTCGGGGCACCGAGCTGATGTCAGGGAGCTGCACTTGCAGTTCAGAGGGGATCGCTGGGCACCGCCGCTCTTGCCTTCCTTTTTGTGTTTGACGCGGCGGTTCTGGAACCAGATTTTCACCTGCTTTTCGGACAGGTTCAAGTAGGTGGCGATTTCAATCCTGCGCAGTCGGGACAGGTACATGTTGGAGGCGAATTCCCTCTCCAGTTCCAGCAGCTGTGTGCTGGTGAAAGCTGTGCGCATCCGCTTGCTGCTCTGCAACTGGCTGGAGCTGGTGTCTGAAGCTGGGGAAACAATAAATAAGACACTTATAGATCGCAATCCATACATCTTCAATTCACACCACTTTGCATTGACCCTGGAGTGGCGCGGTTTACACTATCGTCGCTTGTGAAAGGGAAGGGATTTTGCAGCGAAGTTTCTGCAACTCCGACTTCTTTGTTTTCTTTAATCATTTCATTACAGACTATGAAATAGCCAGTCAGGGCATCCTGTCCCAATTGGATATGTATAGTGAGCAGAACGCAGCACGAGTTTCTGGCTCTATGCATTTAATATCCTCTGTGAGTATAACGGGTAAATGAACGTTTCCTTTTAGCTTGAAAATAGTCTGCTTGAACAGTTGCATTAGGGATAGGAGTTCAATTTATTATGAACTAAAATTTAAAGGCCAGCGGAGTTTAGTTTAAAAAAAAGTAGCAGAATATTGTAGATATTAGAACTGTACACACAGTCAGGTTGGTTTGAGAGCGAGTATTGCATTGATTTCCGTGACAATTTGAGATTGACGGAATCAGGACATGCTCTTCCACACTGCAGCAATGTGCACCAGGTGGACAGACACTTGTAACTCAAACCAGTCAATGTTGGATTGCAGTCAAGCAATAACTAACAACAGCACCGCACACAAACAGGTGGGAAGACTTGGGAGACAGATTCAAGCTGGAACAGGTTAGAAGCGCTCTGGGACGCTCCCCTGCGTGATGGGGCGCTGTATAACTGCAGGTCGTTGTGGCAGTGGAACGACAGTAATGGATACTGTGTACTCACCCAGAGAGATGCAGTGAAACTGTCTCGGGTCTGCCACGGGATACGCTGCCGAGTAGATGCTGGCCCCGTGGTCCATATTGATCCCATTTGCTCTGTGATGCCTACTGAGGGTGGAGTGACAGTACTGGGGACTGAAGGCGGGCAGCTGTGCCTTGAGGAAGGGGATGCCAGGCTGGGTGGGATGGAGCTGAGAGGCTGTCACGCACAGTGGACACACACAGAGCAGCCCGGATTTCCGAGTGTGACAGGCCCCCGCGGAGAGAGCCAGGGAGTGAGACGGGTGCACGGCGTAAGGCAGTATAGGTGTGCTCGCCTCGTACACCCCGGGCGAGCCCTTCTCGTTCGAGTCTCTCACGATGAGCGAGTCCACGAGGAAGGATCTGGGCATTTTGGATGAAGTGTCCGGCGCGGTTGCAGGAGGACGAAAAGTCGCCGGGAAGCCAAGTTGTTGGAGGTATCTGTGGTGCTGAAGCTGCTGGACTGGCTCCTTAAATACTTTGGGGCTGGGGCTGCCATGTGATGGTTACGCCACTGGCGGCACAGTGCTCTCAATGGGCTTTTTGTGGCTCTCTCGGTTTGGATTCACTCTGCACGCTTCCCTTTTATTTCACTTGTTAACTAAATGAACTGCATAATGTTCCCTTATTCTTCTCAACCCCACCCACACGCTAAACAACGCTCTTTGCTTTGCCTTCATCCCCCCCCCCCCCCCCCCACCCCCCCCCCCCCCCCCCCCCCTCTCTCTCTCTCTCTCTCTCTCGCTTTTCTCTTTGGAGCTTTTAGTGTCCCATTATCCATCCAGTCTCACCCCAATGTCTGTACATCTCCTTTATCTCTTTATTCGCCCTGCTCTCTCCATCATTCCATTCGCTCTCCTCTTTTCTTTGCCTCATCAGTCTTTATGCCCGTTCGCTTCTCCCTTTCCCCCATTTAATCACATTTTATTTCTCTCCTCGTGTTATTTATTGCTCAGAATTTCTCTCGGATTTTAATTCATATATCGTTCTGTCCCCCCCCCCCTCCCCCCCCCCCCCCCACTACCACCCCCCCGTCCTGTACTGTATGAATCTATTAGATTTTTGATTTCTCTTACTCCTGTAAAAATATATCAAGTTCCCCCTTGTTTCTCTGAAACTTACTTTGTGACAATATATTAGCTATTAGTTCACCTTAACTCGTCCTGCGATGGTTTATCACACACTTCCTCACTCACTCAGTCTTTCATTCTTTCTGCAGAAACAGAGCCAAAAACCTGCTCTCACTGATCGGCGAACAAAGGGTAAAATAAACGGTATTTACTGACACTGAATCCAGACCCTTCACAGACTCAAGAGGTAAACAAACACCCAGCTGCAGAGTAAGAGTGTGGGAGAAGAAAGAGAGTCCAACTATAGAGATAATGAAACTCTCAGAGGGGCGTTTTTTTATACAACCATCAAGTAATGCCCTCAGGGAAACAACTGGAATATCCACCGACTCTGCAAACACTCGTGAACTGTGAGAGAGACCTCGTCTCGGACATCAGAAGCGAATACTGTTGCAATATCGTCCCATTTCTGATGCGATTCCAATTTCTGTTTCACCGCAAATCTTCCCCTCTGTCAACTAAAGTATTCTGAACAATGTGCAGATATTTGTAATCTGACCGCAAAGGCTACAAACAAATGAGGCATTGCGGCGATCGATACACACTATTCTGTGCTAGTGCAGGTGTCGTATTAAACAACACTATTTATCCATATTCGTATACCGCAAGTAATATTATTTGGCTGTGCATTATCCTGACTGGTTTATATAAGGGCATTATTTTAATCTAAATGAATGGGCAGTTGCGTGATCTGTAATTCCAATTGCGGTATTGAATCAATAAGCAACGTTTTATTAATGAAAACATTTCATATGACAATACAAATATGCAACCCAATATTCTGCTGTTAAATGAGGGTGCTCATTTTACTTTAAGATTTACAGGTTGGTATTTTGGGCTATTTTGATTCCTCAAAGTCCCCATTTGACAACTGTTAGAGTTGTCTATGTGTGCATATAGTATGACTATAATACACCTTGCACACGGGAGTGTTAAAGCTTTCCCAGAAATTGTTAAGCTTTGTAATGTTTCTCAGCTCAAGCCCATCCCTTCGGTCTATTCATGCACATCGAAGAAATATTTTTTTTCAAAAAAAGTTTTAATCGCACTGTGATATCGATTGCACGTTAAGTTCATGTGGTTCATCTCACCCTGTCCATTAATAAGTGGCTAAATGTCACGTTAAAAGTCCCTGGGGTACATTGAAATAGTATATAAAAATAAACAGGTTTTTCAGACGCTGAACCTTATTGAGGCTCTTTGTAGAAAGTAGTGAATGACAAAGAAGAGCGAATTAAAGTGTGTGACAGCAGAGGATAAGCAAACACAAAGAGAACTCTGTCACACATTGCCAGTAAATACTGGTGCTTTTGGATCGAGCGTCCTCCGCATGATTTGATTAAGTAATAATAAAACATTTTTTTCCATTTTAGAACCATTAGACAAAAAAAAGGTTGCAAGAATAACACATCTTAACGTGCATGCAAACAATGGTATCTGAAGGGTGCTGGGCATTTGTAGTCACCACATATAAAATAACAACAATGTTTAGTAATACTGTCAGTGTTATATAGTCCACACAAAGTTTGAAATGGTTTTATAGATCACCCCGCTCTCACAGAAAGTGATTATATAAGTAACACATTGGATTGCTGCTTGATTCAGAGGAAATTCCTGCTGAAAATCCCATTAGAGTTTGTTATTGTAGTTCATTCACAGTTTTTCATTTACAGTGATTGCAGACGGAGGCTTATAGTTCAGGAAATCGTTCTGTCAATGCAATGCTGTACAATGTTATACTTCGACTGATTCATTTTATTCACCCGTAGCTGAAATTAAATTGAATTTAAGCCCCGGGATTCGTATCGTTGAGGTTGCAATAAATAAATGATCAAATTATTAATGTTTAGTAAAAGGTGCATTTTTAAAAAAAACTTAATGTTTTCTGTTGAATTTTATTCCTCGTGGTGTTAAACTAAGAGAATCAGAAACCAGAGCGATTGAAACACTGGTTCAAATGTATCCGAAATATATGCAGAGTGTATTCGCTGGAGCTGTGTCCTGTACCTGCCTTCGTTTAATTTCAATAACGTTTTTATTTATTCTTAACATATTATATCACCAGTTTGTAATGAAATAAAAACAAACCATACCTCTTAAGTTGTAAAGTCATTTGATATTACAGTAGCGATAAGGTAAGCACTAAAAAGGTTCAACATTACCTATTGATATCATTTAAGAACAGTGATGGGTTTCCGTATATCTATTGGTCACGTCGCTGACACAAAAAGGTTATTTTTAAAGTAAAACATATTTTCAATAGTAAAAGCGTACCTGCGTTGTTTCTAGATAGATGTCCGCCAACGTTTATTTAGATTACGTCAAGGCTGTATTAATATTATTTCACGAATATTAATTTATGAATTAATATTAATTATTTAAAGTACGCTGATGTGGTTGTGGTTAACCGAGTTTACAAGAGACTGAATACTAGAGATCTTATTATAATTCCACGAAGTGTTGGAAGTCTTGTGCAGCTGTGCTTAAAATTGCGTTAGAAAAACCTACCTGGAGTAATGAACTCTAATGCACTTTGCGAGGTTCAGTGAGTCTAGTTATTAGTGATATCCACTTGCAGGGGGAACCCTCCTTTATCACATTAAACGTTCTTCCCATCTCTTTCGCAGTAACTTATTCACCCTGTTAACTATCAACAGGAATGTTAAAACCGTCTCCTTTACCTTTCAGTAGATATTCCCCCCACAGAAAGAACATTATTCAGTGCGTGAGCGCACAAATGCGCCGACACCTCTTTAAACGGTATTAGTCTCTTCTCTAAGTGACTCTGGATATCACATGAGCTGCCTCAGTACTCGTTTAACAGCACATCTCTAGTTTATAATGCAGCTCCTTTATGTACAGTGTGTTTATGGGTTATACGGGATCGACCTGGGTCTATTTAGGCAGAGGTTGGATATGATGCAGCAAACATGCAATAACGCATTCAATGTGATGAGCTCTACTGGAGATTTTGAGTATTGCTCTGTGAGATGTGGTTACAGTCTGAGAGAAAGACTGGGGCAAGTTTATACAGTGGTTATACAAGTTTATATATATATATAAGTTTAAACCGGCACATGCTTAAATTTGGTGACAAATGCAAGCACATTGGTAAAAGAAAAGCACCAGTTGATGTAGGTTGGTAAGATGTCTTTGCAACTAAAGGACTTTTAAACATTAATCTTCGGGGTTGATACTATTCGGTTTGTGACTGTTAAGTTGTCCTTGAAGTTGTTCAGAGCCCCCATTACGAGTAGCTTTGCAGTTAACGTTGCTCTGGTGCTCCTAACCAAGTAGTAAACCCAAACAAGGATTATAAGTTTCCACTAGTGGGATACAAATAACAAACAACAAACGCGTCTTAAGTACGAACAATGCTGTACAACATACAGTAATTGTATCACGAGACAAACTAATAATAATTGGCAATGGCCCAAACCGCCATCAGTCCACTATTATTCCCATTGCATTGTAATCATATATTTTTATTTGTTACTCCTTTTCAATTATTTTTTTCCAATGTACCATAAACCATTTTGTGACTCAGTCTAGGCAGGGGAACTGTTTCTGTGCTTCTGTCAATGTTGTCCTGTAAGCGTAAACATAGTTTTTCCTACTATTTTGGTAGGGAAGCATGTCATTTCAAGTGGGTTGGTTCTTTGAGAGACAACAGCAAGGAAGAGCTTCCCCGTCCAACTGGAGAATCCTGTGTGTACCTATCACTTCAAGGCACCTCATTAAAAAAGCATTAAACAACAATAACAACAAAATTACATTTATAGAGCGCCTTTCATGTCGGGAGCACGTCCCAAAGAGGGATGGTCCTTTTGGAAAGCAAGACTTGGATACACAATGCCATGGAATTTAGGATCTGGTTCTTCAGCCTCTAGGGCCCTAACCTCTGGAACTCCCTCCGCAATCTCTCATCGTCCCTTTGACTATCTTTAAATTTCACCTTATTAAGTCATCTCTTCGACTGCACCTATGGTCACCTCCCCTTCCCACTTCTCCCTTTCTCGGTGTCCAACCCTATTACTGTGCAGTGCTCCATTATGCTCTCCTGTGTGACGGCGCTATATAAATGCAAGTTGTTATTGCTTTCCTAAAATAAAGTAAAAACACCTATACTCACACCGCCAAATGATCCTCAACATCTTTAAAAGAAATTACAAATATCAATAATAAAATTGTTTTGGTACAACAGACTATAATTAGATCTTATCCTACTTCCCTCCCACCTCCCATCCCCCCATACGCACACTTTCAGATTCCACATACAGTACATTTATATGGCATCAGAGAGGTCTGCTACTGTACTGAAACTGTGAAAAATGTGAAATGGTATCATTGCTGTAAGGGTTCCATAATACCCAACAAGCAGACATTGAGAATTAACATTTGCCTTAAAAATAGTGATTCTTGCAAGTGTCTTCACATACTGAAAATTTTCTTAAGTTTTGGCATTTGAGACGAGTGGTTACCTTCATCACTTGAACCTTACAAAGTTGCTTTAATCTTGCTTCCAACAACTGTTCTCCTTTTGAATGTTATCTGTGTTGATAAGTTCTGAAAATTACTGTGGAATCAATATATATGCAATCAGTTGTCAAAGCATATAGAAGGTGTTCAAAGACACATCCAATGTCAACATTGCTCCTCCATTTGGACGTTAGCAGTTATACTCTAAGACAATGTTAAATCCATTTAGGGTTATTTCCTGAACTCTATGCATCTTATATTTTGTAGCAAAATGAGAGAAAATGATCAATTTAGCTTATTTAAATGGTACACACAGAGAACATTTTAGGCGCTAGATATTTTACTGTGAAATATTATATTTAATAATAATAATAATCCTCCCATTTGATATAGCGCTGTTCACATCTTCTAGATGTCTCAAAGCGCTTCACAGAATATACTATAAAGTGAATTGACTGTATATTTGTGGGTGAAACACAGCAGCCAATTGCGCACAAACAGTCATGGATTGAAGTGACCAATTTTATTTATTGATTTATTTTTCTTGAGGGATTATTATCAGATGTATGGAGTAAGGAAACTTGCCCAAGGTTTCGCCCTGCTGGGAATTGAACCAGGTCTCTCTCTTGCAAGGTAAGTGCTCTAACCACTGAGCTACAGGACTCACATTGGACATAATGATTTTTCTGAACATATTTAGAAGATAATTGAAGAAATGTACCATTACGATTCCCACACAGTATATCCCTGCATCGAATAGTGGCAGACAAACAATTGCAGACCCATGTACAAATACTAGAGGGTCTCGTTGCCTATCTGTTCCAGTGAATTCTGCAATTGGGCATGATGATTTCTTCGAACATATTTACATGGAATTGGTATTTGACAATTCTGTTGAATTTTGGTTGGTTTTGTAAAACCGTAAAACCAACCTTTTATTTTAGGTTGTCATAGAAATGACAGACTGCAAAATAACACGGAAATCAATTTCAAACTAATGCACAAAAATCAGATAAACAATGCAGTAATTATCACATCATGGGATATTCTAGTTCTTGAGATATCCCAGTGAATAACAATCAAAACAACAACTTGCATTTATATAATGCCTCTCATGCAGAGTAGCATCCCAGAGTGCTTGAAGGCTGAAGGCTTTGTTTATTCAAAGCCAGTTGCTGCTTAAATCCCAACATTTCAGTGCTTGTTCGGGCAATAAATGGTAAGGAATCAACCTCTATTTAAAAAAATAAACCTCATATATTTTCTGGGACCATTCATACATTTATGCCCTCTGGTTACTAACTCACTGGTAAGTGAAAAGTCTCTTTACTTACCGTAGCAAAACCATTCATATTTTTGAAAACTTCCATTAGATCTTCCCTTAATACTTCTTTTGTAACAAGAAAATGCACAATGAGAAAATGGACAGACACTGTAATATGCTGAATACATACCTTGGAGTGCCCTATGCATCCTCAAAATGTATTGTTTTACAAGGAAAGTGGGCCTCCTTCAGCTGAGAGTAAAGTAATGATGATGATGATGACAATCAGACTCATGCTGAGGGACAGGTGGGGTGATGAAGACCAATAAGGTCATATATCGGGTTGCTAAGTTAAAGGTCAAATAACATGTAATGCCAGGAATAATTTGGTTACATAACTCATGTTTAAAAAAGCAACATATTGTCAGGGAAACACTACTGGTTGTTGATCTATGTTTGTGAATAGGACAAAAAGGGGCTCAGAGGGTTAGTGATGATACTGGTTCAGGAAGACACATGAGGAAAACCATCACCACCAATAACAACAACAAATTGCATTTATATAGCCCCTTTCACATCCGGATGATGAGCCGCCTTGGGGCCTCCTCCCAACATGAAACCCTCCTTCAAGTCCCTCCTCTTTGACCGTGATTTTATTCACGCCCCCTACATCTACCCTCCCTGCCCTCCACCCTTTCTGATCCCAACCTACGGCTCTTTGCTAAGTCCTTGACTGTTCTGCTGACGTAAAACACAAAATGCAATTTGTTGTTGTTGTCGAAACATGCTATTATGTTACCCCAACTTGCATTGTCTTCTGATTCAAGTTGCTTCCTCTTGAAGAAGAGGATATCACAACTAACAATCCAACAAGCTCTGGAAACTAAGACCAGTTTCACTACTAACTTTCACCTAACTGCCAGGATTACAAGAATGCTATCAACTGAGACAATCTGACAGACTAAGTGTATCTGTAATAAGACTCTTTAGTACATATTATGGGAAGCTGAAGTTGAAGACTTTACTGTGTGAATTTGGCATAATAATTTAATCAATACAAATAAAATGTTGTTATATCTCTACATAAACAGTACTCTATTATACATGCAGTTAGCAAAAATCATGACTCATCTACATGATAGTATCTGTGCATCAAGTTTGACATTGAAAGAAAAAAAATGATCAAATTCCCAGCTTTGATCATCAAGAAAAATCCTCCATATGCAATACATTAAAAACAGTGGCAGACATTAACAACACTGATTAAAAACAGTCCTGAGTACCTCTAAAACTCTACGAATACCTTTACATTACCAAAAGACACAGAGTTGGCAGAACACACTTAATAAAGGACACAGCAACTAAAAGGAATTTAATTTTATTTTAAAATTCAAAAGTACCCATTGGAGCAAAAAAAAATCACACAATTCATGGCAATTGAATACGACATTGGCAGGAGTTTAAGTGATGATGACTTATTTGTTTTGGGAAGTTTGTCCATTCACCAAGCAACATTTATAAACCTATTACAATATGTAGTTGCAGTATTAAATTGGACATATTTTATTCATGATTTATAGCATGAAGTATATAATAATCCTTGCATTTGATATCATGCCTCATCATGTCCTCGACACATCTCAAAGCGCTTCACAGAATACACTGTAAAATAAATTGACTGTATATTTTGTGGGCGAAACACGGCAGCCAATTACGCACAGCAATGTCTAACAAACAGTCGTGGATTGAATTTACTATTTATTATTTTGAAGGAATTATTATTTATTATTTTGAAGGAATTATTACCCCCGGAAAAGCGATCTGCCAATTGACTAATAGCTGGGTTCCTACTGACTGCTAGGTAAGCAGGCATGTGGAGTGAAGAAACTTGCCCTGCTGGGAATTGTCAGGTCTCTCGCTTGCGAGACGAGTGCTCTGACTACTAAGCTACAGAATTCCATCTGTAATATACTGTGCTGGGGACTGAGTCCTTCATATAGCCCTTGCAAAAGAATTTGGGGAGAGAGAGAATGTACATTATTCTCGCTCCGATTTGCTACCACCAGTTGTTATGATATTCAAAGGCTTTCAAGTAACTCTTTAAATTAATGCGTGTTCACTGTTCATGTAATTCCATCTACTTTTAGCCCGCAACGCCATATTTAAAATTTTAAAATTAAAGCCATAAAATGTTAAGATCACATGGAATATTGGAAAAATCTACAAATCAGTTTTACTTTGGAAGCTAGTTCTTCTTAAGAAGTGCTGAAAACCAGCTTGATACTGAATTTATGAATTTTTCACAAATTCTGTGAGATTTAAAATTTTGATATAACAACAACAACAACAAGATTCCATTTATAGAGCGCCTTTCACAACGGGAGGACGTCCCAAGGCGCTGGACAGTTGGGTCAGGACCCGAGCGAGGGGGAAATGGTCAGGGTGAGTGTAGGGAAGGGAGGGAGCGAGGAGGGGGTAGAGAGTCGAGAGGAGAGCTGAAGGCACAGTCAAAGAGAAAGGTCTTGAGACCGGCCTTGAAGGAGGAAAGGGAGAAGGCGGCGAAGGCTCTGGGGGATAGAGTTCCAGAGCCTAGGGGCTGAGAGGCTGAAGGCCCGGCCACCGATGGTAGGCCGGTTGGGGCGGGGGATGTGGAGCAGACTGGAGCCAGAGGAACGGAGGGTACGGGCAGGTAGGTAGAGGGATAGTAGGTCGGAGAGGTAAGATGGTCTTACAAACAGAGTCTGGATGGAATGATAGGCATCATGTCTCATGTGAACTTGAATCGCATCCTCTTTCAGGTCACAAACCTCCCTTGTTATTAAAACCCTCATCAGGGCCTAACAACCTGATCCTATTAATACATCTTAATAGGGCATAAGCCTTCAATTGTTCAGTTTCTTTCAGTCAGTGACGGATATCATTTTACTGGTACAGTCAACAAAAAATTTAAACAAATGTATATTTATTTGTTAGAGATAAGATATAAATAATAATAATCCTTGGTCACTCAATCCATGACTGTTTGTGGGACACTGTTGTGCCCAATTGGCTGCTGCGTTTCACCCACAAATAATAATAAAATATATAGTAACTCTTTATAGTATATTCTGTGAAATGCTTTGAGACATCTCGAAGATGTGATAAGGCGCTATATAAAATGCAAGGTTATTATTATTGTAACAGGATAAATAATGAGTTTCATTTTTCTTTCTGGCATTGGAATAGTTTCTTTTGAGATATGTGTAAATATAATAATAATAATCCTTGCATTTGATACAGTGCCTTATCATATCTTTGAGACATCTCAAAACGCTTCACAAAATATACTGTAAAGTGAATTGACTGTATATTTTGTGGGCGAAACACAGCAGCCAATTGCGCACATCAGTGTCCCACAAACACTCCCACACACTCGGGGATTGAGTGACCAATTTTTTTTTGAAGGAATTATTACCTCGAAAAAACAATCCACCAGTCGACTAACAACCAGGTTCTTACTTACTGCTGGGTAAATAGTGGTGTGTGGAGTAGCAAAACTTGCCCAATGTTTCGCCATCCCCAGGACTCAAACCCAGGTCCTCTCGCTTGCTAGGCAAGTGCTCTAACCAATATGCTACAGGACTCCACAATTAGAGTACTTACAAACCTCACCAACAATACAATTTACATTTATTCACGTCAGGAGGATGTCTCAAAAAGAGCTTAACAATGTTGGCTGGGCATCTGGGCTCAATGTGGAATTAACGGCCAAGAAATGAATGACTGAATTTTACCTGGAGAACTGTTGGCCAGGACATCAGGAGAAACTTCTTTCTCTTTTCAAATGAGGAAGGGAATGAGTTGGATAGACTCTGGGATAGAGTTCCAGAGAGCGGGTGCAGAATGGCTGAAAGCTAGAACGCTAATGGTGGGGCGGACAGAGTGGGGGACATGAAGTAAGCTAGTGCTTGCTCAGTAGGGTTGAAGAAAGTCGCAGATGTAGGGTGGGGCGAGTGCCTAAACTTCCAAACGGCATTTGAAATTATGGCCTTATTCTGCCTCAGTGAGTGAATGATGCTCTCGGACTATTTGGAGTCTTGTAACTCAACGGTTAGAGCACTCGCTTTGCAAGTGAGAGACCTGAGTTCAATTCCAGGCAGAGGGCGAAACCTTGGGCAAGTTTCCTTACTCCACACAGAGCCTAATAATAATCCCTCCAAAAACAAAAACAATAATAAATTGGTCATTTTCAATCTACAACTGTTTGTGGGACATTGCTGTGCGCAATTGGCTGCCGCGTTCGCCCACAAATATACAGTCAATTCACTTTACAGTGTCTTCTGTGAAGCGCTTTGGGACGTCCTCCCGACGTGAAAAGCACTATACCAAATGCAAGGATTATTATTATTTCTTGTAAGCTTCCTGCTGCTTGGCCAGTTTGGACCGCCTTACCTGTTCGGCATATAGTGTTTAAAATCCCTGCCCCCAGTGACTAGTCTGTTCGTCCAGCTGCTGATGAGCGAGTCTCCTGGTCTGTCTGAACAGTGCCTTGGATAGCTCAGTGGTGGTCATTATTAAATAGCTTGAGCAACTAAAACTGTGTGAATGTAAACTCCTCAGTATTTATGCTGAGGGAGTATAATGCTGATGGTCTGGTTGCTTTGTGAGTGGAGCACTCGATTATAATAATAATAATCCTTGCATTTGATATAGCGCTTTTCATGTCGGGAGGACGTCCCAAAGCGCTTCACAGAACACACTGTAAAGTGAATTGACTGTATATTTGTGGGCGAACGCGGCAGCCAATTGCGCACAGCAATGTCCCACAGACAGTCGTAGATTGAAAATGACCAATTTATTATTGTTTTGGGTTTTTGGAGGGATTATTATTAGGCTCTGTGTGGAGTAAGGAAACTTGCCCAAGGTTTCGCCCTGTGCCTGGAATTGAACTCAGGTCTCTCGCTTGCAAAGCGAGTGCTATAACCACTGAGCTACAGGATTATAGTTGAAAGATCTAAGAGGATCACGTACTCACTAAGACAGAATCAGGAATTATTTTCAAATGACTTTTGGAAGTCTCGGCACTCCCCCCACCCTACCTCTATGATCTGCTTCAACCCTACTAAGCAAGCACTTACCTGCTTCATGTCGTCCACCCTATCTGCCCCATCATTGACAAACTGGCTGAGAAATCCATGAGTCCCACCTACACATGGAAATTTCCAGGCATCAGAACATGTAGGAAGTGCGTACTTCTTCTAGGAGCACCTATTTCAACTCTGCCTTCTCCTGGTTGGAAAATTCACCAAGAAGATAGTGAACAGGAATTTACATCTTAAATTTAAACACATTACCCTGAAGTATAAAATTTGCCTCACAATGTACAAACACTATAACCTACTTACTGCAATAAATTTTTCATACACATTTATTTTACCATAACACTACCACTCTTATGGGCTGTAGTACAAGACTAAAATCACAATTCTTCTTGTACAAATTCCATTTGGCGAATTAATTGATGAATGAACCACAAAGAAAAATATTTATATTCACTCCATGACTCACTCAAAAAACAAGGCAAGTAGGATTATCTTGAATGTAAAACTTTGTTCAGTGTGTCAGCTCGGCAGTATTCTTTTCCGTTTAAGAGGTTTCACTCTTTTACCATTATATTTTAGAACGCCCAGATTTTGGCAAATTATTGAATTTAGTCTAAACTTTTAAGTTGTTTTTCTGTAGCTCATAAAAGAACTTACAGAAGGCTTCCTCAAAATTTCAGTGCCTTGGAATGTCCTTCCAACATAAAAGGAGCTGTATAAATGCAATTTTTTGTTATTTTTAAAGCTATATTCAAGGATCCTGGATGTTCTGATATGTTAAATTAATTAAACCCCAGGTGGAATTTCTCGCACTCATTGACTAAAACTAGTAGATACAGTAATTGGTTATAATGATACGCCAGAGTAAAATTTATTTAATGTAACGTAAGGATCCTAACAAAGTTTTACTTAAAGGCAAGTAGAGGAGATCTGCATATACAAACTGATTCTGTCAGGATGTTAAACTCACATAACCTGGGCCAGAGGTTCTCAAACTGTGGGGCACACCTCCCTGCTTCTCCCGACTGCCAGGTCTGTGATAGTGCTTTCCGCAACACCTAAACCCCATCTCTACCTCACTACACTGCAACTCTGAATTCCACTCTTTTGTACAGTGAGGAGACAGACTCGTTTCTCCCACTGATGGGGTGGAACTGATGGATTTTGTATTGACATTGTCTGTAGCGGTTTGGTGTTGTGATTTCCTGGAGTATTTGTGCAGTTTTGTTTTGGCCGCTGCGATTTGTGCTCTTTTTGGGCAGAGCCTTGGGATAGCATGTAGAGTGCTTTGTGAGGTAGAATTAACGCTCATACTCTTATTCTACTTTATACTACTTTGGTGCTCATATTCCTGAGGAGTATGAGATTTTCAGTTCTTTGTGTTGTTTTGGTGCACTTGTTTTTTCTTGACTTGTAGAAGCTCACAAAGTGACAAAGTTTGCCGTCTTTCGGATGAGACTTGAAATCGAGGTCCTATCTCCTGTTCATGTAGATGTTAAAGGTATTACTGGGACACAGTATAGGTTCCTCGGTGCTGTCTCCACTGCCAATCCCAAGATCAACGTCCTTTTGCAGACATCTTTATTCTGATTTTACTTAAGCTGTCGTTTCCATGGCAGTAAAATAACCGCGAACCAATTGCATGTGCAATTCGCAGTTTGCTTTTTTTTAACTATTTGACTCTGTATTCGATGTTTCTAGAGTGGATGGAGGCCGAGGACGGAACTTACATTTGTAAAGTGCCTTTCACGTTGGGAGGATGTCCCAAGGTGCTATTTACAGTCAATTCACTTTACAGTATATTCTGTGAAGCGCTTTGAGATGTCTCAAAGATGTGACAAGGCACTATAATATCAAATGCGAGGATTATTATTTATTATTTATCCCATGGCACTACTTGAAAAGAGAAGGGAGTTTCTCCTAATGACTTCAGCAACAATCAGGTTCCCACTTACTGCTAGGTAAACAGAGGCATGTGGAGTAAGGAAATTTGCCTATGGTTTCACCCTGGATCGCTTTTCCGGGGGCAATAATCCCCTCAAACAAACAATAATATAATAATTCGGTCACTCAGTCCTTGACTGCTTGTGGGACACTGCTGTGTGCAATTGGCTGCCGTGTTTCGCCCCCAAAATATTCAATCAATTCACTTTACAGAATATTCTTGGAGATGTCTCAAAGATATGATAAGACGCTATATCAAATGCGTGGGGGTGTAGAGTGGGCAGGAGCCCGCAAGAACAGAGGGAGTGGACAGATCCTATATAACTTATATCAGGTTGATATAATTTATATCAGTTGAGAGTATGGCACCAACTAGTAATAATAATAATAATAATAATCCTTGCATTTGATATAGCGCTTTTCATGCCGGGAGGACGTCCCAAAGCGCTTCACAGAACACACTGTAAAGTGAATTGACTGTACATTTGTGGAGCCAACGCGGCAGCCAATTGCGCACAGCAGTGTCCCACAGACAGTCGTGGATTGAAAATGACCAATTTATTATTGTTTTTTGTTTTGGAGGGATTATTATTAGGTGTGTGAAGTAAGGAAACTTGCCCAAGGTTTCGCCCTGTGCCTGGAACTGAACTCAGATCTCTCGCTTGCAAAGCGAGTGCTCTAACCACTGAGCTACAGGACTTCACGAGAAATAGTAAATTAGATATTAAATGATACAGCTTATTTGATATCCTAAATGGATCTTGTGAGTGAAGATATTGATGCAATCGAATTTTGATGTGATGAAAAAATAAAAGAAGAATAATGTTCAATGAACATGAATAATTTCAAGTTCAAACCTGATAGATCGAAAGATTTGTCAAATGCCTAGGATCAGCAGAGTTATACCACAAAGTACGAATAGCGTGAGTTCATGATCTCTTGGAACACACACAGAGTAATCCCCCAAAGCAATCTTCATAGTGCAAAGACAAATGTCATTGACCTGTGTCAACTTTGTAGTTCTTGGGCCCTCTACAGTTCAAAGGTGCAAATTGCAGTGAAAACCAAAGTGGTGATTTAACATTCATGAGAAGATCAGAAAGGCGATAATCTCAGCGCAGTTTAGCAAATTTATACTGTTTAGCTAAAATAAATATTTAAGCATCAGAATGTACAAGTTTAAATATAAGTGTGCTCAACAAAGTAAAATCGTTTATGGTGTTTTGGTAGAAAAAAACGTTCCTTTTTTTGTGTAGCTCCTCTTATAAATTCAGCTATGTGCTTATTCATCTGCAAAGTTGCGTATGTTTATACTGTATTAGCAAACAAATTATATAAATTAATATTTTTATGCAACGATAAATAAAAGCACCAATGAATTAGACCACAATGATATCTACTTTACCTTCAAAATTAACATCTCATTGCATTCCAAGGAGGAAGGTCATGGTCTATATCATTCTTTCATTAAAGAAATTGAGTAGAGCTTAAGAAATCCCAAGTGTTTCTCATTAAATACAGCAAGTCTCACCTCTAGTTTCCAAAACAATATTTATTCAAATGACGAGCACTTATCAAGTGTGCCACCGTCACTGCAGCACAGAAAGTTAATGATTTCTATTTTCTGAATGATTCATCTGGAAAATAATCATCTCATTGCATTTTGCAATTTATGCTATTTGACTAAAATACATACTTAAGTACCAGAAGGTACAAGTTTAAATATAAGCGTGGTTCGGCAAACAAAAATCCTTTATGAAGCTTTGTTGTCATGGGACAAGGGGTAGAAAACTTTCTGCTTTTTGTTTTGCGTGAGCCCTATTATAAATTCAGCTATTTTCTTACCAAGGATGAGAGGAATCAACTTTCAAGAAAGACTCAACAAGTTATAACTTTTTTTTCTGGTGATGAGGCATTTAGAGATGTGATCTGATAGAGAATAAGTTCAATAATGTGGTTATAAATGGCTGTTTCCACTTGTTGGTGAGTCCATAACAAGGATCATAAATATAAGAAAGCCATGATCAGATCTAAAATAGGGGTTAGGATGAACTTCCTTTACCCAGAGGGTGGTGAGAATGTGGAACTCACTACTATGTAGTTGAAACTGAAAGAATCAATTAATTTAAGAAGAAGCACAATGAATGCATGAGGGAGAAGCACATATGGGTATGGGAGGGGGATAGAGAGGGGATGAGTGGGGGCTCACATGGAGTATAAAACACTAGCGCTTACTAGTTGGCCACATAGCCTGTTTCAGTGCTGTAGTCTATGTAATTCTATGTGAAAAAAAGTCTTCAGGGTCACTGAACATAGTGACATTAACAATGTAGTTTCTATAGGGGCCAAATGCTGGATGTTGTGCATATTGTTCTTGTCGGTTAACTTTACAACTTGAGATTTTTTTTGCCCGAGAGCCTTGAATCATCTGCCAACTCGTAATGTCTGGAAGGATACATTTTGCAGATCTCTCAGCTGTGTCATTCTGTACCTGGCCACTAGGAGGTGCATGAGAGTGGCTCAAGTGACTTTGGTTTTAATGTTTAACTGGCTCTTTCCGGTGGGAGGGGGTGTGGGGGAAAAGTGAGGGGAAGGCTATTCTCTGGACATGATTGCTTGGGGAATTACAAGGTATTGCAAACATGGGCTGCTTGTACTTTGGAGTACAGAGCCTTGTTACAAAAGTATAACAATTTTATGATCTTACTTCTATGTTAATGAATAATCAGCATGTCACCTTGGAGGCAGTTTACCTCAAGGGGACCTCGCTTCCTCTTTGGGGAGGAGGTAAGTTTCTCTTTGATCGTGCCTTCAGCTCCCCTCTCGACTCTCTACCCCCTCCTCGCTCCCTCCCTTTCCTCCCCTCACCCTGACCATTTCCCCCCTGCCCGGGTCCCGACCCACCTGTCCAGTGCCTTGGGACGTCCTCCCAACGTGAAAGGCGCTCTATAAATGCAATCTTGTTGTTGTTGTTGTTGTAAGTGGGGTCTCCTTGAAGTTGAACTTGCCAAAAGAAGGTCAGAATTGAGTCAATCCTCTGTGGGGATTGTTATAAATCGTTTACTGAGCCAGGTGGGTCTGCAGTATTCCAAGGCACTGCTGATGGAAGACCAGCCTGCCTGGCTCAACGGCAGGACTTGGAAGGGCAGACCAGTCATTCGAGGTCGGGATTCTTCCCATTCATCTCCTGTTAACCCTGCATGCCTAAGCTCTAAAGCTTAGGGTGGCCCTAGCTGGACAAGCAGTGGGAAAGCTTGCCAGAAAGTGCTTTCAATGACAAGCCATGTGATTTTAGGTGGTTAAACTCCAGCAGTACTCCAACTTACACTTTGGGATCACAGACCTTGGCTCTTGCAAACCCGTGCCTAAGAGAATTTGCATTCCATTTCAAACACAGAAATTTCTGTGTGTGGGTGACATGCATTGAACTCTGGTTTGGATATTCTTATTAATTATAGTGATGGGTTTCTGCATGTGTCAGTACACAAAGTACACAGTCCATTCACTTTATGATATATTCTGTGAAGCACTTTGAGATGTCTCAACGATGTGATACAGCGCTAAATCAAATTCAACGATTATCATTAAAAGTAGTTAAGATACCAGTTACAATAAAAACAAAGAGGAGGGGGGTGGGGGGTGGAGGTGGAGGGAGACAGCAGAGCAAGGAGAATTAAAGCATTTCATTTTATAAATATTTGATTCAAATTGTTTGCAAGTGTTTACCTTACAGCGGTGTGTGGGACCTTCCTGATGCAAATGGCTGCCACGTTTGCCTACAAATGTGGTAGCCAAAAATAGTAATCACACTTGACAATAATTAATTGTGAAGTGCTTTGAGACATTTTGGCATGAAATACTGCTCTAAAATTGTTATTTGTTTCTTTAGAGTTAAATGGCATTTGTGTGTTTTGTTGAACAGTGCATAAATTTGAATTTGGGTGGTAGAAGTGGTCTTAATTTAACACATAGCCATAACACGATTATTTCAAGCAGACTAAAATTTGTGGAGAACTTTACAGTGAAACTGCTAATAAAATGAAAAAAATACTGTTTTGGTTAAGATTTCATAGGCACAATATTAATACAGGAGTATTAATGTCTGCCATCCTGTGACATACACTGGGGATAAAGCAGAGATTTGGAATTAACAGTTAACTCCAGTGGAAGAAGTGTCACCAGTATAGACTTGCTGGACCGAATGGCCTTCTCTCCTTCAATGTCCTTTCTAGTATTCTATAATATTTATTAAAAGAAGAATCTTAAGGCTAATTTGTCATTCGCTTCATAACTATTTATGGACTCTCACTGCTGTCAAATTGGCAACTCTGTGTGCCTGTCACTATTCACTGTATCGACAATTCGATAACAGCTTTTAAGAGAGAAGTAGATATTTATTTGGGGAGGACAAGTTTGCAGGGCTATGGGGAGAGCGCGGGGGAGTGAGATTGAATTGGATAGCTTTTTTCAAAGGGTTGGCACAGACATGATGGGCCGACTGGCCTCCTTCTGTACTGTATAATTCTATGATTCTATGAATTTGTTCCTTCAAAGTTTCAGGTCAGCAACAACAACAAATTACATTTGTATAGCGCCTTTCAAGTCAGGAGATGTCCCAAGGCACTGATCAGGAGGGGTGGAGGGCAGGGAGGGTAGGGGTAGGAGGGTGGCCGAAAGCACGGTCGAAGAGGAGAGGCAAAGAAGGATGCAAGGCGAAAGGACTGCAGGATGAAGTTCCAAAAGGTAGGGCAGAGAGGCTGAAGGCCTGATCGGCGATGGTGGAGTGGGCCTAACGGGGTACGTGGAGTAGGCCAGGGGTCTGCTGAACGGAGTGAGCAGACGGGTTGATATGGCATTAGCAGGTCACACGTGTAGGAAGGAGCAAGGCCATGGAGGGCTTTGAAGGCGAGGACAAAGATTTTGAACTCTATCCTCTGGGGGAGCCGGTCGAGCTGGACGAAGATGGGGGTGAAAAGGGTCACGGAGCCTAAGATAATAAATAAACAAAAGAATAAACAAACAACCAAACAACTAAATAAATAAATAATTCTTACATATTGATTTAGGATCTTATCACATCATTGAAAGGTCTGAAAGGTTGGTCATAGGATTTACTGTAATGTTTTGTGATTAATTATTTGTAGGCAAATGGGATAGCCAAATTGTTCATTGCAATGTCCTACAAACAGTGAATGACCAAATTTATTTGGGGCATTGTTGGTCAGGGCACCTGGAGAGACTCCTTTCTCTGTTCAAATTATGCACAGGTGGATAAGACATCAGACTAATGTTTAATTCAAAGGATGGAATTTCTGACAATGCAGGACTCCCCCAGCATTGCAGTGGAGCATCAGCCTAGATTCTGAGCTCAAAAGTTCCAACGTAGGATTTGAACCCACAATCTTCTGATTCAAGAGGCGAGCACACGAGCAACAGGGCCAGGCTAACAGTTTAGTTACTTTAAAGTGACTGTAGTGACTGTATTTGTAGGCAAACGAGGAAGCCAGTCTGTGTATTATTATTTTGAGTTTTGCAGCTCTGGTGGATGTCCAGCAGTTGGAGGAGAGGCAATAGCAGTATCCAGAGCCTCAAGCAGATATTCATAACTAATCACAAGGGTAAATAAGCGAGCAAGGATACGTACAATACAATATACATTTATGTAGTATATTTCATGTCGGTAGGATGTCTCAGTGTGTACCAGGAGAACCCGAAGTTCCATTAGATATGGTCATTTTGACTCAACTGATGACCAAGTTGGTTTGTGGCATCAAAAGAAAGTCATTAGGCATTATATCAAATGCATGCGGTTATTATTATCATTATCCTATATGAATCTCATTTCACAGTGAATCCTTCAGTTGCATTCGGCTTTGCTCCTTCTGATCTTATTCTGGGGCTAACGTTGGACGACAATAAAACCACAGAAAATTGCTCTTCAGTCTCCACGTAAATAAATATATCAGCAATCACATCAGCTCCTTTTCCAATTAAATAATTAAAAGCAAATCTTATAAATTTAGATATAGATATAATAATCCTTGCATTTGGTACAGCACCTTTTCACATCATCAAGACGCCTCAAAGCACTTCACATGTACAGGCACAAACTTTAAAAGTAAAATAATTTAACAAAATAGCAATAACGGGAAGTTTTACATAGAGCCATAGAAATTTACAGGATACAAGAAGACCATTCAGCCCATTGTGTCTGTACTGGCTATTTTAAAGTGTAATCCTTTCAGTACTGAACAGAAACAATAATAATAATAATTTGATATAGCGCTTCATCACGTCTTCGAGACGTCTCAAAGCGCTTCACAGAATATATTATAAAGTGAATTGAAAGTATATTTTGTGAGCGAAACGCGGCAGCCAATTGCACACAGCAGTGTCCTACAAACAGTCGTGAATTGAAGTGACCAATTTTTTTAAAGGAATTACTACCCCCAGAAAAGCAATCTGCCAATCGGTTAACAACCAGGTTTCTGCTTACTGCTAGGTAAACAGAGGCGTGTGGAGTAAAGAAATTTGCCCAACATTTTGCCCTGATGGGAATCGAGCTCAGGTTTTTCGCTTGCGAGGCGAGTGCTCTATTCACTGAGCTAGAGGACTCCACAATCACAAACAATGAGGTATAAATCATTTTTTAGATTAGCCAACACTTTGCTTGAGTTTTGGTCAACTCCCCACACCAGACAAATCTCTTTGATCTAAGCATTATTGGAGACATTTCAAAGTACTGATTCAATTCAAGGTGTGAAAGAACTTGGCCATTGTCTTTGGGACAATGACCGTGGAACATCTTAAAGATTTAGCAGATTAACGGATGGGTGTGAGAAATTTTAAATACAATGTTTTCCAAACTTCTCCCAGACCTAATGGAACCGTTGTTAACTGCATGTTTTACACACAGTGACACAACAACAACGGCATTTAATTTATAGAGCACCTTTCACGTCGGGAGGACGTCCCAAGGCGCTGGACAGTTGGGTCGGGACCCGAGCAGGGGAGAAATGGTCAGGGTGAGGGGAGGGAAGGGAGGGAGCGAAGAGGGGCGCTCCTACTATCCCCCTACTTACACAAACAGGCACGTGACAGCTTTTTTTATTTTCAAAATATTGTCACAGCAGGCTAAAGTGTAGGTTGTTGCTGATTGCATTTCTCCTTTTAAAAAAGCAATAAAATAGTGATAAAACTAATATTTTGCAATTAAAATATAACTTAAGTTTTAAAAATATTATGGTTTAATCAGTGTGCTATGGGATATGTTTCTGTTTCCTAATCCTAACCATGTGTTATGCCTATATGCACTATTACACATCCTATATTGGGCTAAGTGAGTCACACTTGAGGTTTGAATTCTCTCTCTTTGCAACATCTGCATGTCGTATAGCAGCAGGAACCTTTTCCGAATCCCTTAATGGGAAAATGTAATATTCATAAACCGGATTTGAGTTGCTAATTGCAAATCCTGGTTTGAAGTTTCAGATTGTGAGATTCATGGCAAGATCTGCTAACTATGAATTTTGTAACTTTGCTGATGTTTTGCTCGGTGGCCTATTTTAACAATAAGAATAATTTTCACCCTTTGAGGTTGAGCTGAGATTTCACAAACTGCTGTTTTCAAAACTTGCAAACCTGATGTTACAATTAGCAACTGAAATGCAGTTTGAGAATGTTACATTTTGACTCCAACCTGGCTTCTGCTGATTAGAATACCAACAATAACTTTGGACTTCCTCCCAACGTGAAAGTCGCTATACAAGTGTAATTTATATTGTATTTATATAGCAGCCTTCATGTGGTGTAGTGTCCTGAAGCGCTTAACGGATGTGGAGCTTCACCCGCGCCTGGGAGGGAGGAGGTGGCCGTAAACATGGTCGAAGAGGAAGGTCTTCAGGCGTGATTTTATATTGGGGAAGGAGAGGGCAAGGCGGAGGTATTGAGGGAAACAGTTCCAAAGTTTTGGGTCGTTGTGGCTGAAAGCATGGCTGCCGACGGTGGAGCAGGGAGGATGAGGAACAAGCAGGAGGCCACAGCCAGCAGGTCAGAAAGGTAGGGAGGTACCAGGGTGAGAAGGGATTTGTAGACAAGCATGAGGATCTTGAAGTCGATCCGTTCTGTGATAGGGAGTTGGTAGAGCCTGGTGTGATGGGGGGAGTTTAAGGAGGGTGAATATATTGGTAGTATAGTTCTGAATTGTTAGTTTGTGGATAGCGGAGTTGGGGAGACCGACAAGGAGGGCATTGGAATAGTCGAGGCGGGAGGTGACAAAATGTGTGGCCGAGGGTTTCGGCCGCAGAACCTGATGATTCAAGGACAGAAATCGAAGGTACTGCATTTAAAGACAAGAGCAGGAGTCGTTGTGGCATCAGAGGAGTATGACATATTAGCTCTACAAGAACTATCCTTCCTGAATGACACTGGCTGTGGGCATGTTTTCACCAATGCTTCTCCTTGCGCAAGAACAGAAAAGCTTACATTGACCATTGAGATAACAATAACAAATATCACATAGAATAATGTCTCTGATCACTTTACAACAGTGTTGGCCGCAAAGCAAGGCAGAGGTAATCAATGTAATCGTGATTACATATGTGAACAAGGAAGAAATCAATCCTTTGGGAGAGAGGGAGACAGTGGAGCTTGGCAAGGATTGGGGTGATTGGCCTGCTAACAAATCTTTCAGTAAAGCAGGTCTGTCCAAATTGTTCTCTCCACACAGTCACTCAGATCCTTCATGACAGGAGCAGATGGATTTTTGAGAAGCAGCCATGTACTGAAAGGGCTTAATAAATAGTACTGTGCAATGAATATAAATTGCTGTCATTAAAATTATAGCACTATGTTTTTTCTCAATGTCAAAATAAATGTATTTCTAATTCACAGTACATAGTCTATCGGTGTAAATTCGTCAAAGACCAACTGGTACAAGCTGCAGCCATAAGTCATAAGCATAAACTATCTGTGAGAAAGGTACTGTAATCCACACTGATTTTGTTTTAAACTGAATTTCTTTCACTGCTGTAACCTGCTGCTTATCCTCCTCCTCAGTTTATCTCAATGTCAGTTGTGAAGGCTATTTTGAAGACAAACTGGCAATTGATGAATAAACAATACAGATCATTGCTGTATCACTAGTGCTGTATTCTATCAGTCATGGTAATATGAAATCATATCATATAGTGACACTGATATGCACTTGTTTCAAGGTGACCTCCTATGATATTACTGTACTTTAATGTTGCCCCAACCTGAATTTACATTGCAGTTCAAAAACCTATAATAATCCTTGCATTTGATTTAGCACCTTATCACATTGTTGAGATGTCTCAAAGTGCTTCTGTAAAGTGAATTAAGTGTATATTTTGTGGACAAAATGTGGCAGGTAAACAGAGGTGTATGGAATAAGGAAACTTTCCTAGGGTTTTGCCCTGCCCGGGAATCGTACCTGGGTCCTCTTGCTTGCGAGGCGAGAGCTCTAACCAAAACACTGCAGGACTCCTTTGATTCTATCCTCGTATCACATGACTCGTCTCCTTGAAATCACTACCAGAATTTTGCTTTACATTTAGGGCCGCAATATTAAACAAAGTTGTTAGGGCAATTATATTTAAAAATACTTAATTCTACGCTATTTTGTTTAAAAATGTGTTATGCGGTGATTGATTGATACACAGGAGCAATACAGGGCCAGCGTATCTGAGGCTCACCAGAATAACACATTAAAGAGGCAATGAAGTAATTATTAAACCAAGTCACTTAAGTAAATGAACCAGAATATAGATTGACATTTTTAAAATTACAGCATTATGTTTTATTTCTTGTGTCAGGCATGGGGAGGTCTCAGTGTCAAGAAAATTGCACAGCATCAGTATTTTATACAACTTACTTATTTTCCTGTCAATTATGAATTTACTGAGCAGTGCTGAGGTCATTTTGCAATTAATAGAAGCAACGTCCACTTTTTCAAAACTTCTAACAAAGTAATAATAGTAAACACTCCGGTCCTCTGTGAGAGACGTGGATCTCAAATCAAATGTCAACCCGCAGAAGTGTTTTACACTCAACACTGAGTACATCAACTCTTGCCAAATCTTTAGCTGTAATTCAATGCTTTCAAAGTGACAGCACGCGGATCTGAGTCAAGGACTCAGCTCTCCGCAGTTTTAAATCAGAAGTTAGTTATTGAGAATTCTTCTGTTAAAATAATAGCTGAAATGAATAAATAAGCTAGCTGTTCATTGTGTTTTGGGGGGAAAATTAATATATTTTTCTTTCTGAACCTGGTGATCTCATTTTTGAGCATATAATAGAGGCTATAATGATTTCAAAAGCAAGCTGTTATTTTTAATCCGATTTCCCACTAGCACAATGGTCCTTTTGTCAGTTCGGGGTATTATTAGAGTAAATACCTTTTCAAAGCCTAATTATTCATGGGTGTAATAATGGGTAGTCAGGTCATTTCTTGAAAAATGGCATCGTGAAAAACTGAATTTTCCCTTTTTACAAGTATAAATATGAATCTAAACATCTCCATTTTCTTCCATAATGGGGACAGGGCAAAGATCATAAATTAAGGCCCCCTCCATTAAGCAAAGTCAATAGGAATTCTAAGGGAATTCCAGTCTAGACTCTTGTTTGTGAACTAAATCTAAGGAAAAAGCACATTTCCTGACTAGGCCTCAGAACAAAGAGACCTGCTGATAGAGGGTCCCATGATGCAGGGAAATGCAAGCAATAAAGAACAGGTTCCTCACATCTGAGTTTAAGCAGGCAGTGATGGATGAGCCTCAGTAATGAAGGCTGAGCAATGATAAATGAGGGAGACATGCTGGGCCTGCTTGGTCTGGGCCTATATGAACAGCAGTTTTACAACCCACTGTAAAACATAGGGCCTTTCTTGATCGACAGGGTTCATGTAGAGCAGAAAGGAAGTGACACTTGTCTGTGATGTGGCAAGCTGGCAGGCTATGGGAAGGCACCACTTGTTCATTATCCTTTTTCCACTGGCCATAATGCTTCTGGCTTTGCTCTGGCCACAGTGAGTTCATCGGTGCTCTAAATCTAACCTTTGTGATTTTTTTCTGAAGGAAGTGTCTTTGTAGCTTAATGCAGCATTGTATCAACTCCCACACAACCAAGAAAGGTTCTGACTTTTATCTGCCGAATAAGACGCTCCAATAACATGCTCATGTTGGTCAGATTTTTGTGAAGCGTTGTTGCATGGTTCCTCTTCTGAAAATTTATTCTGTTGCCATTTATTAGTTATCATAATGTTAGTAGAATTTCAGTTCAACATCATATTATGCTGTTTGGATAGCTCTTTTCAATAGTCGTCAGATGTGAAAGGTTTAACATTTCTTTCAAATTATTTGATTAAAAAATGCAATCTGTGATGTGATAATCATCACTGGTGATAATTCCATTCTTTGGAACTTTAAACTGAGGTGCTTTCTGCCTGTTTAGTTGGATGGTAAAGGTCTCATGACACTATTAGAAAAGAAAACGAGAGTCTTAACCAACAATTGCCTAGATACAAAAAATTGGAGTTTCATTTCATGACTGTTCATGGGATATTGATATGTGTAAATTGGCTGATGTGTTCGCCTGCAAAATACAGTCAGTCCACTTTACAGTAAAATTGTGTGAAGTGTTTTGAGATGTCCCTCTGACGTGAACGGTGCAATATTAAACACAAATTATCAACACATTTCTGAAGCTTTCAACAATTCAAAGAAAAAAAGTGTACCGAATTTTGGAGGGAAGGTCAGCTAATAAATTTTCAATTGGTCTGACTGCAATTCTCTGCTATGTGATCGTATCACACATTGCATTTTTCACTTGTGATATAATCAATCAAACCTATTCAAACTGAAAAGATAGCTTGAATGAAAGAGCGACACTACAAAACATAGCAGTCCGCATACGTCTCAGTTGATGTGCATTAGTTAATAAAACAAGTCGTCGTACTGAAGTACCTTTGGAAGAAATGGTAAGGACTTCGCACTTAATATTCTAATCAGCTGCTTTCCAAAATCATGTAGAATATTTTATCCCAAAGAAACATTGAATAGCTGGATTGGTAAAGCCAATGCCCAATGTAGAAGTGAACTATAAAGCCTCAGAAAATAACAGATTTAATGCTCAGTCTTTGCTAATTTTTTAAAGAAACAAAATGTATATTTATTTGTAGATGCAATATATATTTACACTTATCTCATTATCTCCCTGTGACATAAAGAAAGGCGCCACTCATTATTATCTTGTTACAGGACCAACAGGCCCAGCCTCTTGTGGCGGAGAAGGGGGCAGGGGGTCGTGGCGGGGTTGCCTCTGGTGGAGGTACTAAGGCTTCCCTTTCGCTGGGTTGTTCTGCGCTTTGCAGGATGCAGTCACAAGGTGGGTCTTGGATTTGCCTCCCTGACACCGCCCCCCTCCCCCTTTTAGGGGAGTGTGGACAAGTTGACCAACCACCTACATTTTCAGGACACTCCCATTAAATACAGTAGGGAACGCCCCTGTGTGCACTACATACAAGGTTGGGCATTGCCCAATCTTTGCTACATTAACCAAACAGCGCAGCAAGAAAGAGGCTGCAATTGGCCTCAGCATACTGAACTAGATAAGTAAATTCAATCGCAGTGCCTGACCCTGAGACCCCCTGCTGCAAAATGGACACATGTGGATATTAGCTGACGACAGGATCAGGCTAGGCTGTGATGCCCACCATGGATACCTACTAGGCACATACACGAAAAGCTACAATAATAATAATCTTTGCATTAGATATCATGCCTTTCGTGTCAGGGTAACGCTTCAAAATCTCAAAGCACTTCACAGGGTTTACTATAAGGTATATTTTACGTACACGACATCCAATTTGCGCATGGCAATGTTATTCAAGCAGCCGTGAAGTGAATGAGCAATTTTACATGGGGGCTTGTTAGCCAGGATATCGGGAGAAACTGCCTTCTCTTTTTGTAGTGGATGGGATATTTAATGGCCTTCTGAACAGGCAGTCACTAATTCGGTTTAACATCTTGTCTGAATGATGGCAACTTCAACAATACAGCATACTCCCAGCACCCCATTGTGAGTTTAAAATCCCTATGTGGGGCTTGACCCCACAATCTTATGACTCAGAGACAAGCATGCTACCATCTGAGCCGAAGCTGACACCTAAAGTGTGACTGGTATCCTTTGAACCATAACACAGCACATGCTATTAAATGCAAGTGAGAATGGAGAAAAGTAGCAAATGGTCAAAATAAGAAACATGAATAAAATGATGTTATAACTGCTATAGTCTAACCAGATATAACTGCATAGCTTACCATTGGTATTGCTATCTGGCAAGTTTTGCTGCTGCTTGTCCAGGATGACTCCCTGGCAAGTGAGGCGTATTAGTTGCTTCCACCTACCCCATCTCTTTTCTCCCAAATGAGGGAGAGATTACACACTCCAGAACTTGCAAACTGAAACCCTACCTGTTTGAGATCTGAACAGTTGGAACTGGAGACTCTTAAGCATGGGAAGAGGTTTACAGATATGTCAGCCTAGGAAGAGGTTTACAGATATGTCAGCCTAATGGATTATAAAAGATTGAGGCAGGGAGTTCCAAAGGTAAACATAGAAACAGGAGTAGGATATTCAGCCCCTTGAGCCTATTCCGCCATTTTATAAGATCATGGCTGATCTGTACCTCAAATCCAGTTACCCACCCTTGCCCCATATCCCTTAATACCCTGACTTAACAACTATCTACATCCCTCTTGAAAATGTTCCATGGAAATCTATTGTACAAAGCTTTACACTGGGTCGTCGTGGTTTAAAATGTTGACGTTTCTGTATATGTTCAGGACAGTGACGGTCACCGAACATCTTATTTGCAAAATTACAGCTATACAATGGAGGAGTAGCCATTTCAGAAATACGTAATAGGGGGCTTTACCTTTTCAGAATTCTTTTCTGCTTGTTATCTCTCCAGAAACTAAACAAAATAAATCAGACCGTATGGGAACACATTGATGAATTGTGTGGTCAAATAATTATATATTATAACAGAAAGGAAACTGTAGGCACCTAATTAAAATGATTACCTTTGCTGACCCTCCCCCTCTATATCCCTCCCCAACCCATTGCAGATTTTCAGTGAGAGATTTGTTGTGCAATTATGTGCTTTGCTTGTCTCAGCTCCAGTTAATTTGTTGATGGAGTATTTAAACAAAATCACTAGTAATTATTCATCTGGATTCAGAAACCAGCAAATGAAACGTTCTGCCAGTGCAATGCTTTTTGCAAAACCTTATCATATCCCAAAGCTTACTTCCGTTTGCACTTCAGTGAAGAATACCATGTATCTTTTTGGTTTTATTCATCCCATTTTTACTGATTTATTTCAAAAATATATTAATGCAAACGAGAAGGGCTGATAACATCTGAGAGGAATGACTGACCCTGAGGGTAAATCAACATCAGTGTAGGATTAATCAATTGAGGCATTCATAATAATAATAATAATCCTTGCATTTGATATAGCACCCTATCACATCTTCAAGATGTCTCAAAGCGCATCATAGAATATATTGCAAAGTGAATCGACAATATTTTGTGGGTGAAACCCAGCAGCCAATTGCGCACAGCAGTGTCCCACAAACAGTCATGAATTAAAGTGACCAATTTTTTTATTTTGAACGGATTATTGCCCCCGGAAAAGCAATCCGACAATCGACCAGCAACCGGGTTCCTACTTGCTGCTAGGTAAACAGAGGCATGTGGAGTAAAGAAACTTGCCTAAGGTTTCGCCCTGCCTGGGAATTGAACCCAGGTCCTCTCACTTGCAAAGCGAGTGCTCTAACCACTGAGCTATAGGACTCCACGAGGTTACAGCAAGTGGAGGCTATGAGCAGTACCAATGTCTTGTTTTAAACCAATATCATTTGCCTTCCCTAACAGTGCTATCGTTGCAGTCGCAGCAGCTTATGCCTCCAGCACCCTTTGATTTTTCTAGTTTCTGTTTCTGTTGTCCAAAAAAGAAAAAAAATGACCTAAGACTGAATATCAAACTCCATATTTATAGTAAATATATTGAGGTATCAATTATAGCAAAATTATAGAGAATCTAGCTAACAGTGCTCCTTTCCAATGTAATTTATTTTATTCAAAAAGAAAACGAAGTTACCCCCGATGTCCTGGCCATCAATCTACCAGATCATTGGTCATTCACTGCATGGCTGTTTGTGGGACATTACCCAAGTATCTATCCACCTCTATCTTAGATCCCTCAACTGATTCCAGGACTTTCTGGAGCAGATGACTCAAGATTCTTATTACTCTCTACAAAAGATTTTTTTCTCACCTAGTCCCTAACCTTTTTGAACTGAATTTAAGATTATGTTCTCTTGTCACTGATGCGGAAAAAAGTTTCTCACTGCTTATGTGGTCAAGCATCTTTTTGATTCTAAATAACACTCAAATCACCTATCATTCTCGTCAGCCACGAAGAATACCTGCCCGACCTATCCAGCCCTCTCCCTCTCCCAACACACCATCCCTGGAATCATTCTTATGAAGCTATACAACACTCTCTCCAAAACCAATATATCCTTCCTGCAACAAGGACCCAAAATTGTACAAATCTATTGCCCTGTCAATGACTCCCTATAAATGTGCATCTTTAAGTGATTTATTTATGAGGGCACAAAGTCCCTTTGTTCATCTGACCCCTGAAGGACTTTTCTATTTAATGTATAATTTATCCGGCCCCTGACCAGGACTCCACCTCCACCACATAATCCTTACATTTGGTATAGTGCTTTTTAATGCGTATGTCACAAAGTGCTTCACAGGATATACTGGAAAGTGCAGTAACTATGTGTTTTGTGGGTGAACATGAACCTTCTGACTAAAGAGTGCTACCAGCTGAATAAGGCTGACGCATTATACACAGTCACTACACTTCACAGGAGGAAGCACTTTGAGACCTCGATGACGTGATAATAACAAATGAAAGGATGAAAGGATCGTTATTTTATTATTCTTATCAGATAACTCTTCTCTCCAGAACAGTAGTTGGAGCATAAAATTGATCCCAAAGTTACTTTGATTATGTTTCCACCTTTGTGTTTTGTAATTTCAAAATAATGTTTTTTTTAGTGTTTCTTAATAGGATTGCACAGTAGGAATCCTATTAGAATTCCCATTGACCCGTGGGAACTCTGCTCCGGAAGTAGATCAGCTAATGCGGAGTTCCCACAGATAGCGTGACTCAGTGTGTTATTCTGTGATAGTGTTAATTTTGGTTACTGGAAGAAATCCCTATTTGTGTGACTCACATTCTTTATTAAGGAATCCCTTTAAGAAACACTGCAAATTAAACCCCGTTGTTGCCATTATTTCACGTGTATTGACCAATTATAAAGGAAGTGACTTGTTTGAAAGAGTCCAAATATCTTCTTATTGCTTTTGAACCCAAGGACCGCCTCTTAGAAATCCACTCATTATTGAGTAGATAAAGAAAGATAAAGAAAGCAGCAGCAGTATTCAGCTTTCTTCAATCTTTTCAATAGTAAAAATGGCATTTCTTTAGGGAGTAACTCACTAAGTCATTATTTCGTATTTCTTTCCAAATTGTGGCAAGTTTTCCTGCTAAAGCCAGCTACGCTGCACCCTTGTTGGTGGTGTAGGCTCAGTTGTTTGCACCAAGTTGAATTCAAGCAAGTATAAAAACTTGGCATGAGCTTTGAGCCCACCTGAGAAGGTGCTCTCTGACCACCAGCAAAACGCTAGCCACTTTTTTTTAAGTTAAAATTACTTTTTGGAAAAAGAACACAGGTAACAAGTGCCACTACATTTACAAGTCTGATGTTCAAGGACTGTCCTGTTGGCTCTTTTTCATAAATGCAGAAACATCACCAGCTGTCAACTGCCTTGATAATTCAACAACAACAATTTGCAGTTATATAGAGCTCCTCACGCAGGGCAGTGCATCGGAGCGTTTAACAGTGGCACAGCCTGACACGGAGCTGGGGGGAGGGATGAGGTGACCGTAAGCACAGTCGAAGAGGAGGTTTCTTCAGTCGCGATCTACAAGATGAGAAATTTTTCATGTGTTAAAGCCAAGGCCATTACTGGATTAGAGATAAGAGGACCAAAATAATGTCTAGTCTTAACCTATAAGACCATTTTATCTTAGAAGCCAGTGTTCCATGGTTCTTAAAAAGACAGGTTTCTAAATTAATTTTTTTCACAATTTTGTGTGACCTTATATTTTAATGGTGTTACTGGCTAAAACCAAAGTCAAATCTCAAGTACAGATTTTTCTCCATTTTAGCTACACTCTGGCCGGCCAACAGTACCATTCCTACTGCCAATCTGGCTGTGAGATTTGGTGTCACGTTTTAGGTAACTTTTATAAATTTAATAAATCAGGTTTGACCCATATCACAATAATAACAATAATAACAATACTTACGTTTGATACTTGCAGAATATATTATAAAGTAAAGTTTCGCCCACAAATATACGGTCAATTCACTTTACAGTATATTCTGTGAAGTGCTTTGAGACATCTAGAAGACGTGAAAAGCGCTATATCAAATGCAAGGATTATTACTATTATTATTATAATTATTAAAGTAGATTTTTAACAAGTGGATATTGTAACTGTATTTTGTGGCAGCCAATTGCGCACAGTACGTTTGGGCAAGTTTCTTTACTCCACATGTCTCTGTATACCAAGCAGTAAATAGGAACCTGGTTGTTAGTCGATTGGCTGATCGCTTTTCTGGAGGTAATAATCCCTTCAGAGAAAAAAAAATTGGTCATTCAATCCACGACTGTTTGTGGGACACTGCTGTGTGCAATTGGCTGCCGTATTTTGCTCACAAAATATACAGTCAATTGACTTTACAGTATAGTCTGCAAAGTGCTTTGAGACGTCTCGAAGGTGTGATAATCCCCTATATCAAATGTAAGGATTATGCAAGGATTATTATTATTATAATTGTTATCAATAAGTTCAGGATTAGTACATGTGTTATCATGCTCGGAATTACTTACTAATATTTAGCAGAGAACCACAATCACAGAAGGCAACCACCTTTTTTTACTAAATCCCAGGTTTAGTAACATCCCGGAGCTAATTCAGAATGGCCCAGCAATCAAACCTAGAACTTCTTGCTCAGTTTCATATTGGGCTGTGTCCATACCATCTGGAGGCATAGCCTTAAAATCAGAACCAAGACAGTAAGGCTGTAGAGGTAGAATCAATAAGGATGTTTAGAAGAGAGACAAATCAATACTAAGATACTGTCATAGAAGTTTTAAGGGGTATGGCAAAAGGGCAAAGCATTGGAATTAAAAGTAGCCAAGATCTAATAAATTGGTACAACATGCTTGATGGGCTAAATGGCCTCCTCCTGCTCCTGTTTTCCTAAATGATATTAAATGAAGAATCAGGATTACCTAACTGCTTCAAGCATTCTCACAAATATTTCCAATCCTCTACCATCGCTGAACATTTCCAGCAGTTTTGTCTTTAATGATGGTGTATACTGTATCATAGAATTATAGAATTATACAGCAAAGAAGGAGGCCATTCAGCCCATGGTATCTGTGTCAGCTCTTTGAAAAGTGCTATCCAATTCAATCCCACTCCCCCGCTCTCTCACCATAACCCTGTAAACTTGTAATCCCCAAATAATTATCTACTTCTCTCTTAAAAGTTGTTATCGAATCAGCTTCCATCACCCTTTCAGGCAATGCATTCCAGATCTGAACAACTCGCTGTATGAAAACATTTTTCCTCACCTCACCTCTGTTTTTTTAACAACTATTTTAAATCGGTGTCCTCGAGCTACTGATCCACCCACCAGTGGAAATAGTTTCTCCGTACATTTTAAAGGATTCAGTGCACCAACCAGTGTGAGAACAGCAGTAATGCTTCTCATCAAATGAATACTAGATTGATGATTTGGATTGTTATACCCAACTGAACAAGAGTATTTTTAAATAACTTTGTGGACTGTTTTGCTATATTTCTTAACAAAAAGCACATGACCTGTTTAAAAATGATAATTAAACATTTCTTCAGCATGTTCCGTGTTTTATAGATTTTATAGTGATATTTTATTTTATATTTTATATTTTTCCTTATTCGGAAATCTGTTAAGAAACTCCACAAATTAGAGCCTATAGTAAATGGATTCATTACACGTGATCCTAAAACAGTGATACTCATAATACAAGCAGAATACTATCACAGCAGAGGTATGATACCATTCATATCTCTTGGCCTTCATTTGAAATCGGCCAGCTCTGAGATTTTGCTAGACCAAATGATTTTAAATATATTTTTCATAATAATTCTTGCATTTGATATAGTGCCTTATCACATTGTTGCAACATCTCAAAGGGCTTCACAGAACATACTGCAAAATAATTGACTATTTTTGTGGGTGAAATGTGGCAGCCAATTGTACACAGCAGTGTTTCACAAACAATCGAGGATTGAGTGACCAAATTATTAATATTTTTAAGTTATTTTTTGAAGGGATTATTACCCCTGGAAAAGCAATCCGCCAATCAACTAGCAACCGGGTTCCTACTTACTGTTAGGTAAACAGAGGCATGTGGAGTAAGGAAACTTGCCTAAGGTTTCACCCTGCCCAGGAATCGAACCCAGGCCCTCTCGCTTGGGAGGCGAGTGCTCTAACCAATATGCTACAGGACTCCCTATTTATATATAGTGTAACAGATGAATCCTGAGATTTGCAAGACACTGTAGAACCTCAGTCATTATACGTTTACTGAACTGACTCCATTGGGGGTCAAACTTAGCTTGGTGAATACCTAAATTCCACCTGAACTGTGATACCAGTTCTGTACCTCTGCAATAGACTATGATCACTGATATATTCAACTACTTGAGAAAATGCCACACATCAGTTTTTTCATGTACAAGGAACAATGGATTTTTCTGCAGTACTGTATTTTGTGACAATATATAACAAATAATCCTGCAGCATAATGTAAATATGGGCTCCTAGCACATTGTGTGAATTGTGTGATGAAAGAATCTTCAGTAATGACACCAGAAAGAGTTGTAATATGCTTCTGAGTGTCACATGGTCCTTCTAATGGTGCTCAAACCACAGCCTGCAGTTGAGAGCACATTTAAATCAATTTTCTTCAATTGTTAAAATGAAAGTAGGATCTATTAGCAGACCCCCTTTGTGAAAGCTTGGCTGATATAACACAACCTCTAATATAATACACATTGTTTATGGTCTGCTCCACTAACAAGAGCCTTTATAAAGCATCCTGTGTAACATGTACGCCTTTGTAAAATGCTTTTGTAAGGCTCCCAAAAACATCTTTAAAGGAGGTTTCTGTACATGTAAAATAACAAGTACTATAGAGGCTGTAACTCAATGGCAGGTTTCAAAGATATAGACTAATCTCACAGTTTATTATGTCATGAAAACACACACACACATCACCATTTGAGTTACGGCCTTGTATCCATTCTAATATATGTACATGTTAAAAAAAACAGCAAACTAGAAATCATTCATCAAAGATCAGGTACAGAAACTGTGTAAGTAATAACTGGAAACGTATTCAGTTACACAGATCTTTGCTAACCAATTTTAGCACATTGGTGTGTGCCCACAGGGAACTCTGAGAGCCAGAGCAACAGCAACAGTGACAATACCAACAGTGACAATAGCTTTACTTTCATGAAGACATAGAGCAAGCAAGGTTTCCAAGTAAACTCTGAATGTGAATTTAGATAGTTTGGGATAAAGACGCCTTTCAGCGTCAATAAACACCATGAATGCGGCCACGGTAGAGTTACAACTTAATGAGATTGAGGGGAAGTGCACAGGGTCAGGCCCAGCAACTAGCTTCTGTCATGCTAATCAGCTAGGCAGCCTGCAGCTGAAAAACTGCTGGAATTTTTATTTGCATTTCATTTACTTGGAAGGAAATTGACCCAGATGGTCTACAAAGGCAATAGAAGGCTGCCGAGCAGTCTAGTGGTGCACGCTTTTGAACATTCTGCACTTGTTTGCCCATCCCTCCCCGAAACAAAAAAAAGGATTAAAAGAGCGTAAGGGAATTGATTTCATGATTTTTAGATAATTTCCCCAAGATTTCAGAGGGAGTTGAAAAAACTAATTTAATAATCTGGGACTTCAATAGTAATTAAGATGAAGAAAAGCTGATATAATGAAAGAGGTGGTGGTTTTTTTTTGCTTGTTGAGCAGTTGCTGGTGGGAACCTGTCTTAATTGGAAACTAGTGTAAGGACTAAATGATGTAAATGAAGACAGGCATGAAAGTATATTAGGTAGGCACTGGATTCCAAGTCACTTTGAGATGATTGATTGCAGGAGTACACATTTCTTGCCATGTCAAGCATTATTGCTAAAACCGAGCGCTCTGCATCTGTTTGCTTATTTACGTTGTTTGAGAAGCAATTGTGTTGTTTACACTGTTTAAAACTGCCATTGGTACAGGTTCTTCTGTTTTTAAATAACTGCAGGGAATACTACAGTTTTCCCACAAAATACACAGTCACTAAACTTCCCAGTAAATTCTGTGAAGCGTTTTGAGACATCCTTCCGAAGTTAAAAGCGCAACATCAAACGCAAGGATTATCATTATTTATACGCGCTACTTTCAAATAACCCACCTTTGCCACAAATGTTTAAAGCAATTCACTTTTATATTTTATATTTGAAAAAATAAGATGTAACCCGATATTGTTTTTTGAAAATACAAAAATACTTAATGTTGGAAACTTTTTTTATTTTTAAAAAAATGACACTCATTTTTCTTCCCCCATAGATTTCACCTTGTTGTGACCTCTTTAATTAAACAGGCTGGGTGATTTAATTCAAACAGGAACCTGTTACATAACCATGAGCCCATATGGATTTGTTGTATGGTCAGCTGGTAGGAGGTAAGCATGTGATGACTGAGGTAGGAATGGTAATGTTTACCTCCCCCTGCAATTGAGTGGTTTGCAATTCTGAAACATGCCCCCTAGAGGTCCAATTGAGAACTGATAAAGCCATGGCAAGTCGACCTGACAGTGCTGTATAACTGCCAAGAGTAGAAGAGTACTGTATAACAACAACTATAACAAATAATTTACTTGTGTATACCACCTTTCACGTCAGAAACCAAATCAAGAATCCAGTGTGTTGTTCATCATATTACACATTGTCATCATTCACTATGTTACTTTTTTCTAAAAACTGCTGTTGGATTTTTATTTGGCCCCAATATGAAACGTCTTATTTGGTGCTTGGCATCTGGTTATTGAGAATACAACTAGTATAAATATTATTCATGTGTTCACCTTCATGTCTGAGCTGTGTTGTACCACATAACATGACTCAGTAGTGAATATTAGACACTGCGTCTTTAACTAAGTTGTCAAATGCTGCTGAATGAGACAACAACAAGATTACATTTGTATAGTGCTGGACAGTGTATAGCATTTCAGACCCAAGTGGGGTCAGGGGGGGAGAAGGGAGGGGGGTAAGGGGGTAGCCGATGGCATGGTCGAAGAGAAGGGTTTTGAGATGGGACTTCAAGGAGGCTAAGGAGCGGCCGAGGCGGAGTGATTGGGGGTTGGAATTCCAAAGGTTGGGGGCAAAGTGGCTGAAGGCTCTCCCGCCAATGGTGGGGCGGGTGGGTCGGGGGACGTGGAGCAGGCTGGAGCCGGCTGAGCGGAGGGAACGGTCAAGTTGGTAGGGGGTTAGGAGGTCGCAGAGGTAGGGTGGGGCGAGGCCATGAAGGGCTTTGTATGTGAGGACCAGGATCTTGAACTGGATCCTCTGAAGGATAGAGAGCCAATGGAGTCGGGCGAGAGTGGGGGAGATGGGGTCACGGAGTTTGGTGCGGGTGAGGACACGAGCTGCAGAATTCTGGATTATCTGCAGCCTGTGAAGGGAGGGGCTGGGAAGGCCGACAAGCAGGGCGTTTGCATAGTTGAACCTGGAGGTGATGAAGGCATGAACAAGAGTTTCAGCGGTCTGAGGGGTGAGGTAGTGGCAGAGTCGGGCAATGTTATGGAGGTGAGAGAAGGCAGAGCGGGTCATGGCTTTGATGTGGGGAAGAAAGGACAGTTGAAGGTTGAACAAGACACCAAAGTTCCTGGCAACCTAAAGTAACCACAATAATGCAGGCTTGAACTGAAGTTTGCATAAGTTTCTGTGGTTTAAAAGATTTAAGTCTCAGTGAATCAATACATTGATTACAGACCTTATAGGCAAGAAAGATGGGGAAAAAGAGAAGGCAAAATATTGCAGAAGCTGGAAATCTGAAATAAAAACAAAAGTCACTGGGAACACTCAGCAGGTCAGGCAGCACCTATGGAGTGAGACGAAAGTGAGTTAACGTTTAAGGTTCGATGACCTTTCATCAGAATTTAATGTTGTTTTGTCAAATTGACCTGAAACGTTAACTCACTTTCCTCTCTCCATAGTTGCTGTCCAATCTGCTGAGTGTTCCCAGTGACTTCTGTTTTTATATTAGGGGAAAAAGAAGTATATAACTTGGAAAGTAAAGCTTTTAGAAACAATGCTGCCTATGAGCAAAAAAGTACATTTGGATAAACGACATCAATATCTGATTTTTCTGTTTCAAAAGCAAACCTAAACCCAGTTTGGAAGTTATAGTTGAACGAATACAAAATAGAATCAAACCAATAAAGTCTAGAATTTGTGTAACTGCTGTATTCTTTATTCTCTACAGAATGTTGCGTGACTCATCATTGACACTCGAAAATATTATAAGTCAGACTGTATTGTTTAAGACTGGTGAACATGAATGTATTTTCGTATAAGTATGGAATTAATTGAGAGTGCGGATGGGATTAAATATAGGAATGGATTTAAAATGAATGAGTAGGTGAAAACCCAGAAGTATGGAGTTGAAATTCCATCTGGATTTAGATTTATTCTATTTTCTTAGCATTTCAGAGCAGAATTTTAAATTTGGCAAATATTTCAGTCTTAATTTTCAAGCTTAATTTTCTTTTAAGAACGATAGCAAAATAGCTTGAAAGTTAAACCCAAATTCCAAAATTTGCTGAATTCTGCACACTCTGAAATGGTAAGAAAATAGGGTAAATCTAGATTGATATTCAAAATGATAACTCTTTCCAAGAAAGTGTATGCTTCCTATATGAAATCATATGTACATTGATCATTTAACACAGAAAATCTAAACCATTCCTATACCCAATGATCAAGGGAGTTAAGAACAAATAAAAGCAAAAAACTCAAAATGTACTTTATGGACCTGACCTAGCCCATTCCACCTAGTGTCCAATGGTATATTTATAATCCTCAGTCTGCCATTCCAGTATTTAACCAGATATTTATATTTTTTTGCAAGGCATGGAGGGTAGGGGTAGGAAGTTCTGATCACTGGGTCTAAAACAAATAGGATGCTTACACACAGCTACCTGTGATGCCTCAAAATATTTTTTAAAGATCTGTATTTCTTCTTTTTCCGGTACCACACTAAATTCTAGTAAATTCTGGTACCACCCCAGTTAATTTTCTCTGCATCATCTTGAATTCTTTTTCATGGCTGTTTGGGAGACATTGTTGTGTGCAAATTGTCTATTGCAAATTATACAATCAATACACTTTGCAGTATATTCTGTAAAATACTTTGAGACACCGTCTTATGTGAAAGGCATCATAAAAATATGTCCTGATGTGGGGCTTGAATCTACAACCTGACTCAGAGTCATGATAATAATAATAATCCTTGCATTTGATATAGTACCTTATCATGTCTTCTAGATGTCTGAAAGTGCTTCACGGAATATACTGTAAAGTGAATTGACTGTATATTTCTTGGGCGAAACGCAGCAGCCAATTGCGCACAGCAGTAACCCACAAACGGTGGTGGATTGAGTGACCAACTTATTTTTTTTTGAAAGAATTATTACTCCCGGAAAAGCGATCCGTCAATCGGCTATGAACTGGGTTCCTATTTGTTGCTAGGTAAACAGAGGCATGTGGAGTAAGGAAACTTGCCAACGTTTCGCCCTACCTGGAAATCAAACCCAGGTCTCTCACGTGCGAGGCGAGAGCTCTAACCACTGAGGACTCCATAAGATTGCTATGAGCAAGTCTAACACATAATTATATAAAGTTAATAAACATTTGTAGGATTCGATACTGCCTACATTGATATCTATTTCATTTTTTGTATATGCATTTATCTGTATAACCATTTGCTGCCAAATAGCATTGTTCTGTTTTAGCAGTGCCTATGTCACATAAAATAGTTCATCTGATCCCAGTATGCCTTCCTTTGGGTAAATGTTTTAAAGCTACATAACCACAGTCATTTTTGTTGAAGTCAATAGTATTGAGGAAAATAGGGAGCTCTGGGAAAAGTAACGATTAAAATCCATTTAAGGTTTGAAATATTAAATGAAATGTTTTGTGAAAGAAATTAAGGAACCTCTTTTTATTTCTGTCCCATTGAAACTTCAAACTATGAGTCAATCATAGCTCCACTGCATTGCATGCTGTGCAACTTGAATTAAATCCATTTTTGTTAACTATGCAGTTAACAGGACACACACATCTTGTGTGATCTCTGTGGGTGGGACTAAGGCAGTATATTATGAATGAATAGAATTTTTGAAGAAAATAAACAAAAGCTGCTGCAAATGGTTTTGAAATTCTTAAGTTTCCAGACTTTTGAGTGTATATTTAAGTTGTGCGTGCTGTTAAAGAATATTTTTTCCAATGATTTGTAATCATCCTGCAAAATAAGCTGGGGAACCAGTGCAGTATTGATACAAAAGAGAGAATTGAAGAATTGACAATAGAAAAAGATTCATTTCATCTTAATGTCCACTTAATAAGTGCTATCAAATGCATTGATTGATTTAAGTGAACAAAGAGACTAAAATGAACTAGTCATTTGCTTGTTTCTACATTTGTGCTTATCAACGGGAGAGCCAGCAAAATGGGAATAGGATTGTGCATTTTGCGTCTGTTGCATCAGGTGTAGAATGGGTCAAATGAATGCAAATCTTCCACTAGATTACCCTGACAATCTGCCTAACCCTTAACCTCAAACTGCATCAGCAAGACCTTTCCATTTCCAAACTGATTCTCATGCGCCTTTCACTGAAATTGGTACTTATATTCCTCAGTTCTGAGGGAAGTTTCATGCTGTGGTTTCATGTTGACAAGGAACTGGATCGAGACAACTCAAACCCCAAACACCCCAATCCCTACCAACTATCAAAGAGTAAAAAGAGTCTTTTGCTCAAACTAACCAGAATGGGTTCAAACTCAGGTCCCAGAGGTGAAAAGACAGTGTTCCAAGTGAATCAGGTTTAAACTGAACTGATTGAAAATAAATTGTCGTGAACTGGCATTGTTGAGCATGCAACCATAAACAAGAAAGAAAGAGAAATATAGCCTTCATCCTCCCTTGATCCTCTTAAGCCCCTTTTGGTTTGAAAAAGGATTACATATGCTATTATCTGGAGAATTCTTTACAAATCTGTCTTGCCACACATTTGTTTTAGACAGTTAGTAATGAATCATCTATGTCCATTGAAATGTACAGGTATAAATATGTTTCTGGGATATTATCAAAATCTTCAAGTCATCAGAAAATGTGAGGATATGTAGGCAAATGTGAACTCAATTCTTGTTTAAATTAGTGGTTCACTTTGTGGTTGTTTGTGGGGCGTTGCTGTGTGCAAACTGGCTTCTGCATTCACTTACAAATACTAACTTTAAGAGTCATCACTCGTTACAGAAAATGTTGTGAAGTGTTTTGAGATGTTTTGATGCGATGAGACGCTATGTCAAATGCAAGGATTATTATTATTCCAAATTAAAACTTATTGGCTGATAAGGTACAATTTTGGGCCTTGAATAAGGTAAGAACTTTCATAGTTATGAGGTTCTGGGAGTTAGGATCAGGGTTAGAACAAATTGGTATAGGAGTTAAAGTGCAATAGGAGTCCAATAAACCCAGTGAGATTCTATTCTGTGAGTTCACTGGGACATTGAACAGTCCAATGGGTTTGCGCACTGATCTTTATCATATGAGACAAGGTTTAAATCTAGCCCAATTTGAACAAAATATAAGTCTCTTTTTTCTGCTCTAAGAGGAACAACAATAACAACCAATTACATACGTCTTGAGGACGTCCCAAGGTGCTGGACAGTCAAGGATTTGCACCCAAACGTGGGATCAGGAGGAGTGGAAGGCAGCGAGGAGTGTGGGGGAGGAGTGATCGAAGGAATAAATTCAAACCTATCCACAGCAAAAAGAGGTACACGATTCAGTACTATTGCTGTGCACTATTGGCTGCTGCGTTTCACCTACAAATATACAGTCAATTCACTTTACAGTGTATTCTGTGAAGTGCTTTGAGACATCTTGAAGACAAGATAAGGGGCTATATCGAAGGCAAGGATTATAATTATTGCAGGCAGGTCACAGGAAGGCTTGTGCCAGAAGTAGGAAATGGCAGCCAGGGGGCACTGAGGTAATTTTCTTAGTTTAAGAACATATGGAACAGGAAGAAGCATCACCCATCAAGGCTGCTTTTTCCACACACCACATCAAAACCTTTTATGCCTTCCACCACATGTAATCTTGAGTTCTGTATAGACAGTACCTAATCAAAATCTCCAGAGTATTAAATTAAATATAGCTTATAAACATTTGTAATGTTCCTGGCAGCTAATTTGCAGCCAACAATGCCCCACAAACAGCCATGAAGTGACTGACTAGATCGATTTCATCCATAGGATTATTTGGCTGCAACAAACTCTCTTGGGATTTTTGAAGTCCACCGAAACAGGACTTTGATTTAATGTCTCATCCAAAGGACAGCATCTCCGACAATGCATTGCTCAAAGTCCCAAGATGGGGCTTGAGCCCACACCCTGTGACCCAGAGGTGAGAGTTCTACTGATTGAACCAGTGATATCATTTAAAATTCCATATACATTCTCCCCCGTTCCATGACTCCACCCCCCCACCCCCACTCCATTCCCCCAGGCGGAGAAGCAATTGTGTCCATTGATCAACTCAGTCTTTACCTGAAACTATTCCTATGATCTCCAGTGCCGTTGACAAGCAGATACTTACCCAGTTCTCTTCATAAACTACTTGGACTTTTTTTAATTTAAAAATCTATCACCTGTGTTTAACACAATGCCTGCTATTGTATGTTATAAAATTCCCTCAAATCTCTAGTCTTGCTTGAAGCTTGTTGACTTAAAATCTATGTCTTCTAGGTCTGTGCTCATGTTAGCTTGCTGCAGCTACATGATCCATCCTTCACAGTATTTTACAAACCTCCCCCAATAGTCTTTCCTCACTGCAGTCACTCTCCATAGCATAGACCCCAAAATGGTGGAATCATCCTTGTCGCTCTGTTCCAAACCTGCTCCAACATGTGAATGTGCTGTATTTTGAATGTGGGGCACAGTAAATCACAGATGATATTTCAAATATTCTCCCCTTAAGCATCTGTACAAGGCTAGAATTAATTCATTATTTGATCTATCGTCCAATACCCTTAACATGATCCTCAATATTTAATCAGCCTCGTTGATAACAGCTTCACAGTGTTTTCCACAATGACTGGATACGTGCAGTGAATGATCATTAATTATACTCATATTTTTCCTTCTCTGTCTCTGTTAATGGAAACCACTTTATTCTGTGTTTACACATGGTAACTGTTTCCTAGTCCAATATACATTACTTTATATTTATCTACATTAAAATCCATAAGCCAATCCTGAATCCATTTGCTTAAGTGGTTCAGATATTGAATGATAATCGTCCTCCTAATATCAGTCATCTGCCCACATATCTTGGTACCATCAGTACATTTTGCCAAATTACAGATTCTCTCAATGTAATTTAGTGTGAACAGCAGTAAATGAAAAACAAATCCCTGCAGTACTTGATATGTTTAATTGCAACTATTTTTTAAGATAGTTAAACCTGCCTCTGACCACTTCTTAGATCTGAGACCTTAACATTGCAGTAGGAGTGTTCCAGAGAAATGCTTTAACTATGATACAGCCAGTACTTCATATACTTACTCATTTTGGAGATGACACATGTGTCACAGTGATAGACTCCCACAAAATTGAATTGGTATGAGTGAAGGTGGTGGGTGACTCTTCCACAGCCGCCACGTGTACTGCAACCTTGTTTCATCAGTATCCTGTGATTCTTTCAATACTTTTATAACACTATCTAAATCAATTCCTGTGGTGGATGCTTGCTTCAGGTGAGGGATGTTGATCTTTGGTCATTGGGTGTGTGATGCTCCTCTGGTATAGCAGAGACTTTGCTGGGTTTGGTTAGAATGAAGTGTTGCTAATGATATAGGAGATACACAGTCACTATACTTTATTGGAAATCCTGTGAAGTGCTTTGAGACATCATCGCGACATGAAAGGTGTTATATAAAAGGCAAGGATTATTATTAGTCACTTCATTTAACAAGTTATATAGTCTAAAAATCTGCTTGTTTTTCGCCTTAATCTGCATCAAAAGAACAATGTGGAAAGCCGACTTCCAAATTAAAATCGAAATTAAGAATTTTTAAAAATAGAAAACTGGAAACTAATTTAAATTTAACTGGATTTTGCCCAAATAATAATCTGGATTTGCAAAGAAACCCCAACTCCATCATTTTAAATTTTTTTTCCTGTTGAGATTTTCCCTGATCATGCACCATTCTCTGACCAAGAATGTGTGTGTTTGTGTGTGTGGGTGGGAGGAGGAGAGGAACAAGTGACCAGCTTCAATCTCCCTTCCTCCCTCCCTACAGTTCATTGCTGGCTGATTTCCCCTGATTGTAGTGCTGAGGAACACGAGTGGACCCCAGCGACTATCAAACATATTTTAGGATACTTTGATATGATTGTGAATAGTATTGCAAACACCACGGTAAACAGCAATACTGTACATCAAGAGTATCAAACATGAAGGATTTCGCAAAGTAAAATCAAGATGTATTTACTGTTTCAAAAGGGATGCAAAACAATACAGTAATATTCTATTCAACTAATCCCTATAGGACATTAGCCCAGTATCACCCACCAAATAAAAAGGTGGACTTCATTTGCTTCAGTAAGTAAATATGTGCAGACTCTTGTGAACTTTTGCTGGTGAAACTGCAGCATTTATTTGTATTTCTCAGTGAATCCTGGAACATACAGTGAACATTCAACTGATCTATGTCCTGTCCTGTGCAATGTGCTGAGTAAAGAAAGTAAGTTTTGGTGCACCTCCTTGGAGCCACAAATAGAGTAGAATCGGTAGGGGTTAGAGTGTGTCACTTGCCTATATTTTTAGTTATGCATTAGTGCATGATACAGGATACTTAATGGAGGATAAAAAATCATTTTCAAACAGGAGTGAAAAGAAGCAAATAAAGTCCACCTTTTAATGTAGTGGATAATACTATGCTAAGAACGATATAAGCAGAATTATGCTCTATGAATTACATTCAAAAGCATAATTTGTCTACTGCTGTGACTTATAACACTTTTCTCTCAAATTCTTAAATGAATAGAATGAGTATACATCCTTTGAGCTAATCCAAAAATCATTTTACTATTTCAAGGGACGATGTTTCATTCTCATAAGATCAGTCACTTTCTCACTCAAAATACTCCCTTCCACAGATTTATCTATTGCAGATTGATTCCCTTGATCTACGGAAGATTAGTCCAAACAGAAAGACCACCCAACCTCTTCAGTCACTTTCATGTAGATGTGATAGCCTGTAGATTCAAAATATTAGTTTACCTCACCCTAAACTCTTCTTTTGATCTAGTTTTCTACAATAATTCTTAGAACAAAGTGACTATGAAACAATGGTGTATGTACAGCTCAGCTGACAGGTTGCCTGTGAACATGAACTGTATAATGATCCCAGAAATAGTTTCTCTCATGTCTAAGATTTAATCTCTAATGAGTATGCATAAATTTACCAATATACTTGGTTTTGTATTACATTTTTTTTCAAAGGAGAAATTTTCTATCAAATTGCTATAGTCTAATATGTGGATGAGTTTGTTGTTTAGTTAAATTCTTTACCTTTTTTTTCCTGGACTTTAGAAATGTTTGCCAGTTTCTATAATAGTGTGTGACAGACACACTGGCTCACAGTTGGCTTTATCATCCCTTTTCTTTCCGTGTTGCATAGTTTAATAAGGTTCAGAAAAGGTTTCTTGCATGGGAACTGATACACTTTAATGGCTTGACTTCTACTCTCCAAAATACAGGTCAAATCAATGAATTTAAAGAAGCTAGATTAACACAATGGTCCTGGCTAGCATTCTGACCCAGATAACTAAACGTGTCAGTGCAGGTCACAAGGCTTTAGTTGAACTTTAAGTGGTTAGTACACAAATGAGACAAAATGTTTGGAATCTCTCAGTCTTGTCATGCCCATTTACACGCTGTTAAAGGTATATTTAGCAAATGCACCACTGAACTTAGATGAAGTACAACGTTAGCATTCCTTTTGTTTGCCTTTATTCAATCCAAAACGCTTGAAGTTTCCAAAGATCTTTAGACAATTCCTAGCAATTCCCTACATACATTGCTCCTGGTCAGCCATCTATCAGATCCTATAGTAACCCATCCACATTTTATTGGAAGGTCAATGGCATTTCCAAATTCAACTGGCATTTGTCCTCTCAGTTCAATCTTTAGCAAACTTGACTCTTTTGAAGATGAGGATAGTAAATTCAAGACAAGTTGCTTGCTTTAAAATGAGTATTACAATTGTCATTACTATAATTGTGCTAAAACAGAAATTAACATCTGAGACTCAAAAATTCTCATGATCTTAAAATTTAGGATTGTGCAGAATTTAAAAAATTCTCAATACAGTCTTAATTTGGAGGCCTTTTTAACTGCAGTCCTTTAAAAAAAAGTTCCAATATTCTACATTTTAAAATGGTTTGAGGAAAACTGTCTTCCAAAATTAAACCAAGTTTTTAAGAATTTTTCAATATCTTGCTTGATCTCCCATTTAAGACCATGGGAAATTTCAGGGTCTTGTTACCGGGATCAGTCAGACATTTTACTAATTATTATCAAATTTGTGTCCAGTCTGGGTTGCAGCCGCTTGCAGTGAAGATTTCCATCGATAGCGAAATGAAATAAAATACCATTACATATTGTTCACAAATCTAATTTGAATGAGGAAATAGGCAAATAACTTAATATTCTTGTTATAAGATCAAAAGAGAGGTTCGAATGAAGAAGGCACTTTGGCTCAGTTGATCTAATTGTTCCAGAATACTCCCATTCCAATCATCAAGCTGTTTATAAATGAGTCCAGTGTCCTGGCTTCAACCACCCTTCTTGGTAACCTGCTCCAGTCATTAATAGTTCTTGTGTCTACCCAGAGGTGAGAATGCTACCAAATGTACCAGGCTGACATCTGAAAAATAACTTTAGGGTAATTCGAAGAAACCTCTTAGTGATGATAACAGAAAGTCTGAATTTTTTTGTACTTTGTGTCCTGATCTACAATAAAAGCAGATTTTTTTTTAAGAAAAACTCTTGGAAAGAATGTTATGCTTAAGATAATTTCCATAAATGATCTTCTTGAACTCCCTACATGTGTGAAAATATAGAAGTTGTGAACGTACATATCACACCACGATTAAGATATCTACACAATGCTTTGTCACCACTGTTTAAACTATGAACTTAACACCTGGGTCCTTCATACTGTTTTCAAGATATGGATTTGGCCCTGGGATACTTTGCTATTTACAACAACAACAATAAATTACATTTGTATAGCGCCTTTCATGTCGGGAGGACGTCCCAAGGCGCTGGACAAATTTACTGCTCAATCTCTTTTCATTTCTGGACTCAAGTGATAATAAATTGTATCAGTCATGTTGGATCTGCTTTTAACATGGATGCTTTACGCTGGAAGTAAAGTGATTCACATTGTTATCAGGAATATCAGCTATCTTCCAAATCATTGCAATCTTGTATGGTTGACAGCGAGGTACCAAAGGGACACATAAACAAAGGGATTTAGGGGAGCAGAAAACATGATTAGGTTGTCACTGTGTGTAAAAGAAAATAATAATAATTTGGTCACTCACTTTGGATGTTCAATCCACGACTGTTTGTGGGACACTACTGTGCCCAATTGGCTGCTGAGTTTTGCCCACAAAATATACAGTCAATTCACTTTACGGATGTTTTTTGAGATGCTTGAGATGTCTCGAAGATGTGATAAGGGCCTATACAAATGCAAGGATTATTAGTAGTAGTATTATTATTATCAAGCTATGGGTTAAATCGTCAGAAGTGTCAATGTAGTCCCTGTTTGTGAAAGATAACTGTAATCACTGTGTGTTAAGTATTCAGAGATGATTGGTGCTATGTGCCAACTACAGTAGATCAACGTAATCTTGGTGTCGTTAAATGCTCAGAGATGATTTTGATGTCACTGTGTTAAATACACATATCAGTGTCATCACTGTGTATATTACTGCTAGTCATGATCTAGATGTTACAGTCAGACATGATCACTACAATCATGGTGCATTAAATGATCAAACATACTTCTCACATCACAACAATTTGTTCAGGGCAAAACCTACATTTTTTCACAGTAAGAGCTGTGAAATCAATGTTTACTGTAGATGTCTGAGAAGCACCATCAAAAATGTAATGTTTCTCATTTCTTCAAAATATCAAACGTGAACATTTTGCTTGAGTTTAAGCGTCCACAATAACTGTGACCTCTTACAGAAAATCTACAAATTTACAATGGAAAATATATTAACAAAACATGTTCTTAAAAAACTAGCGATTTTTATTACAATTTGTTGGCTAGGCCTTTTTGATAGGCTTATATTTCCGCCTTCTTCTGAAATCTCTGTGGCTTTTTATTGTATTTTGAGCTTTTGTCTTTATTGTGTTTGAAAATTGTCCTCATTCATTGATCAGTAACTTTCTGTCACCCATCTTTGACTTTTCTGCTTACATCTGCATTAAAGCTGTCATTTGCTGCTGCTTCTTTCCCTCTATTTTTGACAGCAAAAGCCTTCAACGGCTTTTATCTTTTTTTCTTCACATTATGACGTAACCTGTGCAAAGTAGCACAGCTTCTCAGTTCTTATATGTAAAATTTGCAACATTTTTTTGAAACGGGTCAGTGCCCATTTTTGGTTCCTTTCTTTATTGAGTACCGTGCTAAAATTTTTTTTTGCAGATGCAGGCTATTCAGGAGCAGTCTGTGGCTACATGCAGAGATGTGGAAAAAAGAAAAGACCTTTCCATTTTCTGATTACCATAGTAACTGGAACATTATCCATCCGCTTGTCACTTAAGTGGGCAAAAGCAAGTTAATACTGTTTCCTGTGCAATCAAGCCCTCTACTGGAGATTGTGGCTTGTATGACATAGGGTTACAGAGAGGCCAATATGGTTTGTTTGGATTAAAATTAAGCATTTTGCTTGAAATAATACCCATTTTTACCCACTTTGTTCACCATAAAACAGCTGCGGTCCCCAAGAAGGCAGCTTGTGCATTATAATAAGACTGTCCCTTCAAACCATGTATAAATGCAGTTCCTATCATTTGGCATTTTTTTACGAAATTCTTCCACACAATCGACTGACAACTTTATCATAACTAAAATTTTGATGATTCACGTTCTCATTTAAAATCATATGTTGCTTTATGTCACAGTTTCACTTCTATCCAAAATAGTCATATGTGAATGGCTGAGTAAGAGTGAAATTATCAGATGGAAATAGTTGGATTTTAGACTTTGTTAGTTTTAGGATTATGTTTTGCTATTTTTTCCATCTATTCAAGCCTGTCAACACCACACATTTGGCTTATTGGTTGGAAAAGCAAACTATTCTTCGCCACAGTATTTGCTATACTTATTCATTAGAACTTCACAAGAGCAGTCTCATTTGAAAGAGACTGAATTTTAAATGCACTGTAGAAAAGCATTGACTCAATAGCCCGTACAAGATTTTGCATTTGTCATGTGATAAGCTGGAATGATATTCGAGTATAATTCATTATTGATTATTTTTATTATTAAAAGTCCAATAATTACCTCAGCTATAAAGTACTCTGACAAATTACAATCCATTTGAGTATAGTACCAATTGAAATCTGGAGGCAATAGTTTTATCGTAGTGAAAATACAATTGATATTTAATTGTAGCAATACTAATCCAGAAGAAAACACAATTACCAGTAAAATAAAAAGTATTAAAGAGCAAGATGGACAAGCAAGTGTAGAATACTAACCTTTTTCAATTATGTGACTTATGAAGAACATACAAAATCACATGTGAGTTGCAGTCCGTTCCACTCATGAAATAAAACTTGACATTCCACAACTGCAAATATTTTTTTTTATCAGGAAAAAACAATAGGAGGCAAAGTTAAGAAATACTTCAATATTGTAGTTCAGGGAAGGTTCATGTAAATTCTATTTGTTAGACTTGCCTTGGTACCTAAGTTTCTAAGTTTAAATATTAATTTCATTTTTCACCCACCAATGCCTCATCTGAACGTTAGGATACCTGTAGCTGTCACATAGTTCCCAAACTTATTCTTGAGCTTATTCTCGGATCAATTTGAAGACCCTCACATTCAAGTCATTTCATGCCCTAAGCACCTCTCTACCTTTTGGACCTGCTTACACCCCATTCCTCTATCCGCTCCCTTCACTCAGCTAACTCTGACCTTCTGCATGTTCCCTTGTCCCCTCTGCTTCATCATTGGCAGCTGTGCATTCAACCACTACGCCCTAAACTTCTGGAACTCTCTGCCTCAATCCCTCCGCCTTGCCCTCTCCTTGCGCAGTGGAGTCCTGTAGCTCAGTGGTTAGAGCACTCGCTTTGCAAGTGAGAGACCTGAGTTCAATTCCAGGCAGGGCAAAACCTTGGGCAAGTTTCCTTACTCCACACACCTAATAATAATCCCTCCAAAAAAACAAAACAATAATAAATTGGTCATTTTCAATCTATGACTGTTTGTGGGTCATTGCTGTGCGCAATTGGCTGCCGCGTTCACCCGCAAATATACAGTCAATTCACTTTACAGTGTGTTCTGTGAAGCGCTTTGGGACGTCCTCCTATAGCGCTATATCAAATGCAAGGATTATTATTATTATTATCTTCAAATCACACCTGTAGATCTTCCTCTTCAACTGTAGTGGAGGTGGAGGTATCACTGGATAATGATCAGGAATTATGGATGATTTCCCTCCTCTAGGTTAGATGCACTGAGGCCAATTACAGAATTTCTACAGTGAATCAACCTGTTGTTGTATATCGGCCTGGCTCAGTTAGTAGCACTCTAGCCTCTGAGTTAGAAGGTTGTAGGTTCAAGACAATGTCTGGACTTTGGCCTCATGTAATCTAGACTGACACTCCAATACAGCGTTGGGGTTGCTGCAATTGTTCAAGGTGCCGTTCTTCAGATGAGATGTTAAACCAAAGTCCTGTCTGCCTGCTCTAGTGGATGCAACAGATTTCATGGCATTATTTAGAAAGAGAAGGGAGTTTCTCCCAGTGTTTTGGCCACGATCCTTCTGATAATATTTGTCATTCACTTCATGGTAGAACATTGCTGTGCAAAAAATGGCTGCAGTGTTTGCATACAAAATACAGTCACTGTATTTTACATTACATTCAGTGAAATGCTTTGAGACATCCTCTTCTTAAAATGCCCTATATCAAAATATAAGGACTATTTTATTATTATTTAACCTGAGACAATCCTTGTAAAAGAGGGCTACATTTATTTTAATTGTGTAATTTGATTTTTTATGAGGAACATAGATAAATCTGTTTTCATTTTATTATTTAAATCATAAAAGTAATTGTACAAAAACAAATGTTCAGCATACTGGATATTTGTGGTTTTAATTTTCAATGCAAAATTATTTATTTCAGAAGCTAACTGAAAATATTGACTCATGCAAAGATAAATCGCTAATTTAAAAACTACGAATACAGATACAAAACGTGGCACATTAACAAAAAATAAACTGTGTTCTGTTCTGAGTTTCCAAAGATTTGTTTGACTAAAATAAGAAAAAAGTACTGAAAGATTGTTATTTTTAATGAGTTTTTATCATGTTCATTTCATTTGGTTGATGAATGGACTTTTAAAATAATTATTGATTGCATTTTGAGTGAATTACTGGGTTCCTCTTTAGTTATGCATTTTTTTTGCAATGACATTTTGCTCTATTTTGGCTATTGCTTACTGCTTCTCAGCTTTTGACACAAGAAATGTTTCAGTACTGTCAAAACGTTTACACATCATAGTCCATAAACTAAACACACCAAAGGGAAATTTTACTCTAAAAAAAACATTCACTTATGACAATCATTGACAATTGCATGAGTCAATGATTTATCAGGTTGATTTGGAAGAGGATGACAAGTACTGAAATATTTCTGTAGGTAAGATTCTAAGTTTATCAATTTGCAACAACCACTGAGAACTATGCACACACACTCGGTTTAACTTGAGATGATCATAATCGAAGGGGCAAGGAGGCTTGTTTAAAGGAAAGTGAAGGGAAATGAAATAATTGTAGAATTTCAGGTACTCTCATTTTAAGTTAGGTTTTACGTTGGGTGTTAATACTGATCCAAGAAAATACAGGAAATATTTATCTAAATATTGCAGCAGAATGAGAATATTACAGTAGATTTCTTGTCACTAATTATTTGTAGTTAATATTTTTCCATCTGTTGTAAATACAGTAGCTAAGCAACTAAAGATACTTTAGATTGAATTAAAATTGAGTGAATTTTACAGAATCCTATGGATTATTGATTGTTTTAGCATGGCAGGGGGTGATCAGTCCTGCTCTGCTGTCTGCAATATATTATTTCATTATTTTTGAGATGTATGATCTGCATATTAATCTTTCTCATGTCACATTTGCTGGTTTAATTTTGTTTGCTAAATCTGTATTGTTGCCATAGACACGAGGTTTGCAGTCCTCCTGGTTTGATGCATTTATATACTGTACCTCACTGAGCTTATTGTTTAAGGTTTTATTCCCCCAGTGTTTTGAAGATTTACATTTTTAATGGCCCATTTATGTAATCCCATAAATAAAACAGCAGAAAAAGCACCCCCACACAAATGAGTGAATTGGGGTTTGTAAAGCTCTCGGAGCAGGTCACAGAGGCCTCAGCTGCTGGGCCTTGATTGGTATCGACTATGTAACCAGTGTGGCAATGGACTTAGACCACCCAGTTAGCCGAAATGGCGTTTTACTATGAAATAGTAGGATGGTGCTATAGTTCACTGTCCCCTTTTTAAAAGAGTGTGCAATTCTGCTACAAAACCATTGCACTATAAAACCCATTTACGTTATTGCTGTGACAGCTGCAAATTTCACCTCCTATGTTTATTTTATTTTCCGATTGGACCTCTGCAGTGACTAAATCTCACAGGACTGCACAATCACAATTTACTGGACACCTGTTAAAGAGCATTAGCTTTAGTTTCAGTTAAAATAGCTTGGATTGAAAACAGTATCAAGAGTATTACTAAAGTTTAGTATTCTCCTGAAAGTGATTTTCTGTTTAATTTTAATGGAAGGAGGGGGAGGGGCACTAGTTTGTTTTTTAATAGCCTGAGAGATACCCAACAAGTTTATATATCATTAATTATTTTATTAAATAGTTTCTCTGTATCTGTAGTTACGTACTGATTTTGTGAGTCCACAGATTTTAAATTCACAAAATAATATGAACAAAAATGAAAATAAAACAAACTGATAAGTGACTACATCACCTATTTGACAACTGTTTTCTGACCTTGTCTTTATGTTCACATTACAATGAATTTAATGAGAATTTACTTATTTGCTTTCGGGATCAATTGAAACAAAACTGTGAATTCCCAAACAGGTACATAACTACAAAAATAGCTTGATGAGAGAAACAACTATTTAATATAACATAATTAATATATATATTGAAATATAATCTGTCAAGTATCTCGGGTTATTGAAACAAAACAAAATCACCAATTCGTCACGGTTAAAATAAGTGATTTTTTTAATGCAGATTATATTTAAAGAGATATTGAAGTCAGCATTTTCTTTGATATTAATCTATTAATTTGTATTAAGTCTTCAAGAACTAAATTTCATTTGTAGTGGTAGAAGTCTACCATTATATTACATGTTCATAATATTTATTTTGCAAGACTGAATAACTAACATAAAACATAATTCTAACCAAAATTCTTAATTACATTGTTTGAATATAATCTTAATAATCCTTAAATTTGATATATAAACTATATAGATGAATTGCTCAGTAATGATGTATAGTATATCTTTCCATATTAAGGTTGATATAATGTAGGCAAAAACTCTTAGATTAGGATTTTGAGCTATACAATAACATCCACATTCATGGCTTATAACATCAGAAATTAAATTTATGCTTGTACAATGCTCCTAGAAACCTGCTATTCTACATGAATAACTAACTTTATGAAAAATAAATTAACATTTAGACTGTAGAAGATTTTAAATAAATAGTAAAGATCATTCTATGTATCTTTGGTGAAAGTGTTGGAGGCTGTCCGTCCTTCGAATGAGACGTTAAACCAATATCCTGTCTGCCTATTCTTATGGACGTTAAAGATCCCATGGCATTACTTGAAAAGAGAGTTTCTTTCCGTGTCTTGGCCAACAATTCCTCAAATAAAATTTGTTATTCACTTCATGGGTCTTTGTAGGGCATGACTGTGTGCAAATTCGTTGTCAGGTTCACCTAAAAATCACAATCATAACACTCCATAGTAAATCCTTTGAAGCGCTTTGCAACATTTCGATGACGTGATAAGGCACTATATTAAATGCAAGGATTATTATTATGGATTATTATCTTAGTGCATATTAATATATTCATTGTAGCTCTTTACTGTATTTACCTAGCAGGTAATAAAACAAGATTTCCACTTTAGCTAAGTGGATTGAACAGGTGCCACTTCACAGTAACAGAACAGGTCACAGTTACAGGTCTTAACACATAAATGACCATTCCAGAGATTTCAGTTCCCCATTTATGTAACTATATATTCACCTGCCAGTTTTATTTAAAAATGCTCTTCAAATATTTGCATTGCATAAAACAGAATCCTTATTCTGGAGGCCTGAAACAAGTATATAAAACGTTCAGAAAGATGATGGATTTGACCCTCAGCTGGTTGATGTGAGCTTGAAGGCCAGTCTTGGCACATGTTTGCCCCACAGATCAAAGCTAATCAGTCTCAGGTAGATCATCTGGGAGAAGGAAGAGCTGTAGGGCACTCTGCTCACTAGATAACCAAGGTATTGGTGGTGCTAATGGTTGCAGAGATGACTGCCAGCTAGACTGCTTTGCATACCTGGGATAAACTGACCTGAGAAAACTAGAACGTATTTTTAAATGCTTAAATGTTTAAACTGGTTTCATGGTACGCTAATATTGCTCATAATTGTTGCAAAATACTCTACACATGTAACTTCTAAATGTCGTTTAAATACTTAAATTGGTTTTGCGGTACATTAATATTGTATTAAAGCAATACCACACAAATTTACGGTATTTTGTGGAATGCTATATATTTTTTGGAACACCATAATTTCTGCATTTCTTTTTTTTAGTGATTGATGGACAAATTAAGAGAATATTAAGAAACTGCTATGTGTCATTGGGTGTGCTAATAATGTGAGATAAAGTTAGGCAGAAATTTTGTTGTAATTAAATACTAGCCAGTAAATGTTCTTATGTTACATAGGTAACATTCATTTCCATTTGGCGGGCTGCTTTTTACATTAAAGATAAAATAAATGTGAACATGCTTTGATAGGAATTGAAATGTGCGTCTAAGTAACAGAAATGTTTGACGCACACAGAACAAGCTTTGTCTTCAAATAACAGTAGACTCCTCCAGCTGCATTATTCTTTTGATCTAAAACAGCTCAAACTCCTTTGTGAAACTTTTCATTGGATATTTCCTGATTGTTTCCTGAGCTCTGACACAACCACAGTAACAAACCGCCAAAAAATCAAAGGAAAAAGGCTGTTGTTTACTCATTAAATAAAAAACAATCTTTTAATCCACCAAGATAACATTTTTTTAAATCACTTGCAATTGGCATTCTTTATGTACTCCAAATGCAATATAGAGCACACTATTCTCTATAAGTAATTCTTTTTTCTAAAATTCCCTCACAAATATGTTGTATTTTTTCTAAAGCTTCTTTAAACTCCTTTACTTTATGTTCATTACAATTATTTAGTTTTTTTTGATTTACAAGATTACTGAAAAACTCACTCTTAGTTTCATAATGGGGTACCATCCTTTTAAATGCACATAAAGTTTTATTCAATTGCATAGAACATAACAGCACATCTTCACTCATCACTTACAACAGCTCTTTACTGATTGGGATAGAACTAAATACACAACAGGCACAAAAAACATGAATATATAAAATACCAGGAATTAATTATTAGTTAAATTGTATTTTGCAACCACAAATCTAATACTCTAAAATATTTATTTAAATCAAATCCTCAATGCCATATCTTGTACAATTCAATTGGGAGTGGTGGGGGTGAGAGGGGAGATTCACAATGCTTAATTCTGTAGCTCCTCCAATGGCCTACTCCAGTGGGTAAAGCAGCTTTCCAGTATTAACACTAATGCATAACCAAAGGTGTTCACATATTTGAATCTTGATCTGTATTGAGTTAGTTGATCTCAATTGGGACAACAGTTGGTATGATGTCATTCACACCTCAGCGACCCTGGGTTAGGGAAACAGGTGGGTTTCCCATTTCATTATCACGATCGAATAACCTCTACTGGAAAGTGCTTTTGTTTGGATATTGAAGGAAACAGGACAGAGCTCACATTTGATGATCCCAATGGTTGACTAGCTTGCCAACACTCACATATAAACAATGACCATGTGGAATGGAAGTAGAGGTTGGCTAGCACTCGTGCAATTATATTCTGGAGGAGTCAGTGCGTTCAGTGTAGCTCGTGAGAAGAAAAGTACCAAAATAAAAACAGAACACATGATCACAGTGATTTATTAATGATAGTCTGATCACATAACCTGTTTAGGACAGAATAATTCACCCATGGAATAAATCAAACATAATTTTGATGTTCTGTCTCCTGTTTCCTGCCATTAGTATTTATAACATAAAGATGTTTCATTAGATAATGCATAAAAGATTTCCCCAGCATGTACAATTTTTAAAAGGAACCTATAGTCTGACAAGAAGTAATTTATCAAGTTCAGTGAAAATTTAATAAAACTGGTTTAAAGTTATTGAAATGTAATTTGTAGATGTTTGGTTGGCCAAGCTGTTTGTATTTCATTCAGATTTGAAGGAAACCAAGTGAAAAATATAATATAGTTTGAAAATCCAAAAAGCACTTTAAAATTCAGATAACAGACCATGATTATGTGCCATTGACAAAAATAATATTAAATAAGATCACAAGATGTACGGATGAAAAAGGCCCTTCAGCTGATTTGATTTCACTACAATATTACTATTCCTTGAATTTACTATGTCTTTCATATCAGGAAACAAGATTTATTGTAATGCGAAGTGATTGTATTTTGTAGGTGAATCAGCAGCCAACAATCCAAATAACATGGCTGTTTATAAGACATTATTGTGCGCAGTAATGTCTCACAAACAGCCATGAAGTGAATGACCAATTTTATCATGGGGATTGTTAGTCAGGACACCAGGAGAAGCTCTATTCTCTTTTCAAATGCCATGTCAATAATGTCTACCTTTAATATCTATGTGGACACACATACAGAACCTCGGTTTAATGCCTCATCCTAAGGCTAATAACAATATTAATAATTCTTACATTTGGTATAATGACTTTCATCTCAGAAGGACGTCTCAAATCATTTTACGGGATATGCTGTAAAATGTAGTGACTTTTGTTTCTGGACAAACTTTAGAAACCCAGCAAATTGTTCTCCCATTAGAGCATTAAATAGTTTCTTGAAGGAGTCCAACATCCTCGCCCTTACCACCCTCTGGTTAACCCTTTCCAGCTGTTAATTACCCCTTTGGGGCTCCTCTACAGTAAAGGCTACCAGCATGTCTGTGCTGCCTCCTCATTTGGATTTGTTCTGTAGTGTACAGTTGTTATTTCAAATTGTGCTATAATATTTTTTGAAAAGAATATTTCTAGTTTGTTTAATCACAATCAAGAATAATAACAAAGTAAAAACAAAAGTTTATGCTTGTGAATGAGCTCCAATAGGTTGAAATTCCAGTCATATCATACATATTGTTGCTTTTGGTAAACTCAGCAGTTAATGGGATCTCTCCCGTTATAATTGGACATTGCCAAGAGCGCTTTGGGTTACACTGACCAGAATTTCTGCAACAAATGGTTTATTGGGTGATTCATTACTGTATTTTGTTCAACGTGTGCCCTAACTTTTAGGGTAAATCTATAAAAAATAAATGCAGTACTGTATATTTTGAAACAATGGCTGGAATTTGTAGCACACTTAAACTTTTGTACTAATATGTTCAGGGAAACAAAATTGTGCATTACAGAAATAACAATATAGGACTAACACAGAGACTGAACTTTTATTATCAAAAATACAGTCAAAATTACCCAAAAATCAAAGTGTGTACACTCTGCCAGTCATTTGGCTGATCGCTTTTCCGGGGGTAATAATTCATTTTGTAAAAAAAATAAATTGGTCACTTCGATCCATGACTGTTTGTGGGACACTGTTGTGTGCAATTGTGTGCCATGTTTCATCCACAAAATATACAGTCAGTTTAGAGTATATTATGTGAAGTGCTTTGAGACATCTCAAAGACGTGATAACGCTATATCAAACGCAAGTATTATTATTTCTAAGCAGCATTGGCTGACAGATGATAAATACACCTAATATTTCAGACTGCCTGGTTGCCTTCATTGTTCAATGAGTTATGAGGGCCTGGATTCAGGGTCACTTCCAAGGATAATGGAAATCAATTAGAGCTATTGAACTCACAAGCTCCATTTACAAAGGGACCATGCAAATTCTGTCCCTTAAAATATATCTATAGCTAAATGATACCTTTTCTTAAGGAATTGTAAGATTTAAGGAAAATGCATCCTTTAAAATAGGCACCAAATCTCTTTCCGCAACAAAATTGCATTGATAAATATTTTGTGTGTTAAAAGCAATGACTGAGTCAATTCAAACAACTTGCCCTATTCTGTGCAGTCACAAGGGTAAGAAATTAATCTTCCTGCTGATAAGATGCCCATACGCTATTATCTCAATGGTGTGAAATTGCATGCATAATCAACTCCCATTGGTAATGTCCAATTACATTTTGATATTTGAGTCAGAATTCTCTCAACATCTGTAAGTTCGTTGAAAACATTTTTGTAAATAGTTTGTTGGTAACTAGCACAATGCTCAACTTGTACAACCTCCACCTCCCCCAAAATAAATACTTCTATGGTAAATACCCAAAGTGTTGAAATACAAAAAAAAGCATAGCAAGGTTGCTGTATTTCAAAATTGTTTTTAAAAATATTATTAATAAAAAATATTAACAAAATATTATTGTATTGGAGTGTTCATTGCATTCCAACAATCTATCTCCATGCGTAGGTGGGATGCATGGAAGTCTCAGTTTGGTTTAGATACTCTTAAGAGTGATAATGGGTTTCCACATGTGTCAAGACAACCAGCTGACCACATTTGTTTTCAATTAAGAGACAATAAGCCAGTCTGCTTAATGCTTTTTACTCTTAATCTAGGCTGGCAGTGCAGGGGTAGCCAGCATTGTCACAGGTGCTGTCTTTCAGGTAGACAATAAAGATCCCAGTCTTACCCAGCAGTAAACAGGTACCCAGTTGTTATTCAATTGATGGATTTCTTTAGGGGGGGAAACTATCCCTTAAAAATATAAAAAAGAATTTGGTCACTCAACAACAACAACAAGATTCCATTTATAAAGCGCCTTTCACGTCAGGAGGACGTCCCAATCCACAACTGTCTGCGTGACACTTCTGTGTGCTGCGTTATATCAAGTACAAGGATTATTAACAGTGATGAGAAGTTTGTTCTAAATTTAACATTCCCAACAGAACAATTAATTCAGTGATGAGCACTTTGAGATGAATTCAAACATTCCCATTTTGTTACAACTAAAACATTAACAATGTCATCCAGGTTCAGTTGGTAGCACTCTCGCATCTGAGTCAGAAGGTTTTGGATTCAAACCCCACATTAAGGCTTTGAACTCAGTCCAGACTGACACTCCAATGGAATCCTGGGGATGAGCTGCGTTATTAGGTGCTGTCCTTCAAATGTAACTTTAAACTGAGGTCCCATCTTCTCGTTTGGTGGAAGTTAAAGGTCTCATCGCACGATTCAAAAAGAGAAGGGAGATACTCCTGGTATCCTGCCCATTATCTCCTGGATAAAATTTTGATGGATAGTCACAGAAATCTCAAAACCTCCTTTTGCACTTGAACTTAATTTAATATTCCAAGGAAAATAATTTTTAAAGGTTTAATCACAGAATTTCAGCAGCAAAAACACGGTGAAATGAAATTATCAAAAATCAACACCCTCATCTACAGATCCTTAGGAGTAATGGATTATTTCACTAAAGACACTGTTGATTTATTGGTAAGTGCTTACTTCTATTTAGCATAATCATGTTCCGTACAACAATTAATGTTACACCTGAAAACAGAACTGAACATGTGAAAACAAACAAGTTGAGATTAATTGAACTTTGCCAGTCTAGCAAGGATCATGTTGTACAAAGTTTTGTAGTAGATATAAAGTCTACCAATTATTGAAAAACGTTATTTTTTTATTTAAAGATTCTTGCATTTAATACTACTCATGACTGAGAAATTCCCAATGCAGCACAGATACAAACACAGTAAGTCTACAAAAATAAGTATCTGTAGGTTACTAACTAATTACTGCACTCTGCTGCAGATGTTCATAAATCTTCTTTTAAAGAAACATCTGCATTTTATTTTGGATTCCCTGCTTCTATTTATGAGAATTAATAACTTAAGAGCAACTATCTTGCATTTCACAAACCTTGCATTCATTTAGCACCCGTCACGAGACTGTGCACTGCTGTCATAATTAAACAGAACAAATAAGATATGTTTGCAAGAATTATCTAAATATCAGTTAGTGTGCTGAGAGCATTTCTCCATGAAATATCTGAAGTGACCTTTTTTTTCCTGATATGACCTGAGTTTGCATTTACACTTCTCACTTCATTACTATGGCTGCTCTTTTGCACAGAATTTTTAAATATATTTTGGATTCTAGTGTTTATTTGTACTATTTCTCTTTTTGTTTTCTCTTTCTCTTCGAGATGGGGAACGGTTAGTTGTTAACCTAGTCTTTGAGCTCTGTTTGTAGGGATGGTGTTTATGGTGATGGTAGTCACTTTTGAGAGTTTTTTCCTTTTTTCGCCATTCCTTTTTGTTCTGATCTGATTCCTTAGCATTTTTCCCTTGATCAGTGTCACAAGCTTGCCTTGAAGAGAGTAAAGTATTCTTAATGGTATTAACAAGAAACCGCTTGTTGGCTCCCGGGAGCGGGCACTTCATCCTGAAATAAAAAGGGTACAAGTATGAATAGGTTTGATTGTTCTGTTCTGCAGAGGATGAGGATTTACAAACATTGCCATCAGATTTCGTAAGATTTAATACAGCATAAATTCCAGCTGTCTGTAGTGTAATTCTTTGTAAAAACACTGTGTTCTTGGCAGATATGTGTCAAGATTTTTTTCTATTTAAACATACTATAAATGTAGCTTGATGTATATCATATGGCTAATTATTGCATTTGGCTAATTTCAGCTTGGTGATAGATGGTGAAAGGAACAACAACAAATTACATTTGTATAGCGCCTTTCACATAGATAATGTCCTATATATCAAAACACTGCATAGAGATTACTGAATACTTATTCAGTATTCATTATTTGTAGCAGAAGTTACAAAGGTTATGGAACCTACTACATACAGGAAACTAATTGAAAATCTCAGTAGGTTTTGCTTTAGATGACAAATCAAACTGCCCTGCATGATTCAATTATATCCATGTACATTATACAGCTGAGTGCTCTAAAAATTGGAGAGACCTAAAGAAACTCAAATTATTTTCTAATCATAAATCATTCTATCTTCGGGTATAAGGCTGTGGAAACTCACACTATCAAGTAGTAAGTTTATATAAGATTGCTTTCATGCTGATAAGATTGCTGAAGTTACCAATGTTAAATGGATTCAAACAAGTTTGCATTTACTGTGCTTTGCAATTTACACATATTTATGATAGCCAGAAAGAAATTGTGCCTCAAGGCGTATTTTACTTGCAATTTTCAAAGTTTTACAAGGATGATAATCTTCCAGTAATCACCTCTCTCCCCATTATTTTATCTTGCCATTTGTAATCAATCAGTCGATATTAAATCAAACCTTTATTAGGCCACAGCATTCTATGTCAAAAGTAGAAGAAAATGTATAATATATATATAAAATATATGTGGAGTCCTGTAGCTCAGTGGTTAGAGCATTCACTTCGCAAGTGAGAGACCTGGGTTCTATTCCCAACAGGGCAAAATGGTGCGCAAGTTTACTTACTCCAGTTAAATCCGATGAAGCGCCTCTGATAAGACCCAATATCAAATGCAAGGACTATTATTTATTATTATTCTAGGAAGGTTATCTTCCTGCTTCATATCTGCAGGTGGTTTAAGCAGTAGATGCTAATCTGGGATAGTAAAATACTAGTTTTGCTGACCAGAATCCAAATCATCTATTTCATCTTTTCACAACCAGTGCACATCCTTGACTGGACAGCGTTTTGGGATGTCCTCCCAATATGAAAGGCGCTATATAAAGGTAATTTGTTGTTTTGTTTTTCTTCTTGAACAGATGACTAGGTATGCTTTACAATGTTCAGACATATCCATCACGGAAAAATAGCTCTTGGGTTAGTACATTGAATGGGATCAGCAGTTCTTGTGTAGAACATTAAATGGTCCGCTGTGGGAATTGAAGCCCAAGGGAGCCCAACCAACTTTCTCCTGTTTTCTTATGTTTTCTAATAATCTCTGCTGAATGAAAGGGTATTAGATTTATTTGCTTGCTGATGTATTCATTGGCTCAGAAATTTGATGTTATCCAGGCTATTAAATGGATGAATCTTGCAAATGTAAACAATAAAAACAAGTCAATAAGACTTTTTCCTTACTCCACTGAATTACTGTAAACTAATGTTCAATTTTAATGAAATCTCGCCATAAACTCAAGGCTTCAAACTTTTCAAGAGAGAAGATGAATTTCATCTGCCTTCCACGAAAAACTGTACACATTTTAAAAATTAAAATGACAGATAGGAAGATACATTTAAAAATTATGCATGGAAACACCACATCAATGTATTCTTTATATCTGAATTTGTTTAGTGTAATTTCAGACATATTCTTACCAGCCCATGGGCCCCATAGATTCAGCTCTGGCTTTTCCACGCTTTGCCTCTGTAAGAAGTTCTTGCACAGCTTTCCTGTTTTTTTAAAAAAAAGGTAGTTTTATTGAGGGAAATTAAAATTCTTCCCAGCTCACCCTCCAACTGTCTATAGATTTCTTCACATCTTCCATTTGCATTGTTACTCTCCATATCTGAGGTAAAATAGCACGTTTCTAATCAAGCTAAAGTACCAAATCTGAGAAATTGTACCATTTTATGCTGTATTGTCATACACTATAAGAGATGAGTTTGTCACAATTATGCTCAGGATATAAGGTTGCAGCCGATATGATCCAGCAGTAGTGATTAGGAGCAGAAAGCCAGATTAATAGTTCCTGCTCCAAATAGCATTGAACAGGGATTTAGGCAAGCATTGGCCATGTGTAACTAAGCTCAACCAACGAACAGTTTTATATTTAATGTTAAGAAACAGCTAGTTACAGAATCAGCTCTTCAATAACATTTTAAAAGAACCTTTGACTGAAGGTCAAATCAACTCAAAGGTTTTCTAGGAGGTTTTCTATTTTTTGACTGATTTGAGGAATGGAACAATAAAGTCTATGATCCACTTTTTTACTGCAGCTCCATAAATAACTTGCACAAATGTATTCTATTGAAGAAAGCCAAATATGTTTGTGATTGTATTAACAATAGCTATGACTATTTTTCTGTAATACAAATTCACCATTGATGATTTGTGAGTTAAAGCAATTGCTTCATCTATGCTAAGTGCAAGTTTCTAATATTAGCAACCTCAACCCACGTATTGTAATCATGATTTTGCAAGTTTCATAACTGATAACTGAAATAAGTGGTATACTATTGAATTAATTCACAATAAAATTAACACATAGTGCATGCATATTTAATTAGACACCAAGGGGTGATTCCGCAATAATTGGTAAATTTGTAGATTTGGGCAGTGTGAGCTTTTAATCAGAATTTCCCAGTAGAAGTTCACACCGCCAAGGATAGTATGTTTAGAAGTCAGCATAAATTAAGATAAGATCTCTAAATTTACCAACTATGTGAATTTTGAGCAACCACCTGATCTTTCATCCTGGTGAGTGAGGTAACAACAATTTTGATACTTCCCATCTCTCTAAAATTAAGTTGGCTCTGCTAGGGAACAGTTACAAGACACCAGCTGCCCAAAGTTGTATTTAAGTATTTGCTGGATGATAATCAGGAACAGGCACTGTATTCTATTTCTCTCTTCTCCTCCCCCCACCCCTCATCATGCTACATTGTTATGTTAAATTAGGTTTTTATACTGTATTTAATATGTTTTGATGGCAGTAAATTTAAAAGAAAATACAAGTTATAACACAAATATGAAGCAAAAAAATCGGATGATGAATTTATACTATTTTATACAACACCAGCTAGAATATTTCTTAGCTTTACATAATGTGAGGAAGGAGAAGTATAAGCACTGTCCATTTGTTATTCATAGCAATAATAGCAAGACAAATATACTTCTTGGGTGGAATGAGCCTTGACATTGTACAAGGCATTTGGATGCCTTGTTCAGTGGTATTACATTCCACTGGAAAATTTTGTTTGGATAATTAGAAATTGGCACTCGAAAAGTATGCAACCCATCACACATGAATAATTGTCAGGTTTTCCAAGCCTGTTTGATAACACAAGATCGGACGAAGAAGGCCCTTCAGCTCATCCAATCTTATGACTCCAGAATAGCCCCCATCATACCCTCATCACAGCTTCAAGCTTCTTTATAAACGAGTCCAGTGTCCTAGCCTCTACCACTTTTCCTGGCAACTTGTTCCAGTTATTTATTGCCCTTTGAGAAAAGAATAACTTCCTGATATCTGTCCTGAAATTGCTCTTTATACCTTTAAACCTATGTCTTTTTGTTTTACTGTCTTGATATATCCTGAAGTATTGATCTGGGTTTACTTTTCCAAAATTTTGTACATTTCTATGAGATCCTAAGTTGTCTTCTCCCAGACTGAAATGCCCTAGGTTGTCTAATTGTTGTTCATAGCTCATTCCTCCAGGCGTTCGGTTGGACTCCCAACTATCCTTCCTCCCTCACATCCGGTTGCTGACCAGGACCACCTTTTTCCACCCCCGCCACATTACATGCCTCCTACTGTACCTTACCCCAAAGGCAGCCAAAACCCTCGTGCATGCGTTTGTCACCTCCCGCCTGGATTATTCAAACGCACCCCTTGACGGTCTCTCCAGCTCCACCATTCAAAAGATCCAGTTCATTCAAAACTCTGTCGCCCGCATACCTACCCGGACCAACCTCTGTACCCACATCTCACCAGTTCTGGCCAGGCTCCACTGGCTCCCCATCACCAAATGGATCGATTTCAAGATCCTCACACTCGTGTTCAAATCCATTTACTCCCTGGCACCTCCCTACCTCTCCAACCTCCTCACTTCCCAATCCACCACCCGGCATCTCCACTCAGCTGACACCGACCGGCCTTGATGTTTGTGCCTCACACCCTCTGCCCCACCATCGGTGGTCACTCTTTCAGCCACTACACCTCAAAACTCGGGAACACTCTCTCTCAATCCCTCCGCCTTGTCCCCTCTCTTCCCTTTTTCAAATCCCACCTGAAAATCGTCCTCTTCGACCGTGCTTATGGCCACATCCCCCCTCCCCCCCAGTCAGGCTCCTCCACTGTTAAGCGCTTTGAGATGCTACCCTGCGTGGAAGAGGCTATGTAAGTGCAAGTTGTTGTTCCTCTAACACAGGGTATCATCCGTGTTACTCTCCTCTGCACCACTTCTAGATCTTGAGCGAGGCCCTTATGTGGTAGTGATAACTAGAACAGTATGTGGTAGCGGTAACCAGAACAGTATACAATACTCAAGATGTGGTCTGACCTGAGCGCTGAGTATGACGAACGGGGTTCTAAATTCAACTCATTTAGCAATATAGCCCAGCATCCCGTTTGCCGTCTTTATTGCTGCCTCACATTATTTTGACATACTAGGCGACAATTCATTTAACACATAATCATCATAAAGTCCTTTGGCTCAGTGGTTAGAGCGCTCGCCTCGCAAGCAAGAGACCTGGGTTCAATTCCCGGCAGGGCAAAATCCTTGGGCAAGTTTTCTTACTCCACACGCCTGATAATAATCACTCAATAAAAAAAATTGGTCACTTCAATCCATAACTGTTTGTGGGACACTACTGTGCGCAATTGATGCCGCATTTTCACCCACAAATATACAGTGAATTCACTTTACAATATATTATGTGAAGAGCTTTGAGACGTTTAGAAGAGGTGAAAAGTGCTATATCAAATGCAATGATTATTATTATTATTATAAAGTGGTTTGCCTTATTAAAAACTGGAATATATAGTCCATATATATAAAAAAACTAAATTGGTCACTTCAATCCACGACTGTTTGTGGGACACTGCTGTGCGCAATTGGCTGCCATGTTTTGTCCACAAGTATAGAGTCAATTCACTTTACAGTATATTCTTGGCAGGGTGAAACCTTGGGCAAGTTTCTTTACTCCACACACCTGATAATTATCCCTCAAGAAAAAAAGCAATAATAAATTGGTCACTTCAATCTGTGACTGCTTTTGGGACACTGCTGTGCGCAATTGGCTGCCCCGTTTCGCCCACAAATATACAGTCAATTCACTTTACAGTATATTCTGTGAAGTGCTTTGAGACGTCTAGAAGACGTGAAAAGCGCTATATCAAATGCAAGGATTTTTTTTGAGGCAGGTAGGGTAGATAGAAAGGAGTGTAAATTTTACCTATTCTCATGAAGGCACTGATTAATGAGGTTCAACAGTTGCTGGCCACTTCATTTTCCTGACCATTCTTTGTGTGAACCCGAAAAACAAAATCTGGTAGGCTATTTGGTTAAGGAGATCTCTTGGTCAACCCAATCCTCATGTACACATTACAGTACTGACTTAAGAGATGGAACTCCTTCCCTATCCCGGGGATGCTAAACTCACTTACTAACCAAGCAGAGATCAACTAACTCAACACACATGGGGACTGATTGTGGGATCTTGCTCATCTGCATGGCTCAAATTACTCATCCATCAGTAGCTTTACCAACTAAGTCACTGAGGGAGTTAGTGTAATCATTTCTTGATAGAAACATTAATGTACTTCCACCACCCCCTCTCTTCCCAGTAGTGGAAACTGAGTGGAGGTGAGTGACAAAGTTCAGTGCCAAACATTAAAAATACAGTACAGTATTACCAGAAGTTTAGATAGATTAAAAGTGACATCTCTCGGTGCACTAGAAGGCTATAATGCAACCCTCACCCAAGAAGTAGAATGATAACCCTTAAGAAACAGATTAACAAACTATTTGAATCCTAAAAATATGAACTTAATCCAAAAACAATGTTTTCATAATGTCATATATTTAGGATTTTGGAGCCATTCGAAATGTGTTTGCTATAGCACAACAAAAGTTCTTCTGTCATATTTTCAGTCCAATCAAATCACAGAAAACTTTTTTTTGGTATGCCAATGCACAAGTTGGAGAAAGAGAGGGGAAGAGAAAGAAACATAGGGAAAAAAAAGCTAATAGAGTGTCTAGCAAGAAAAACAGTGCAATTGTTGAACAAATAAGCAAGTAAATGCAAAACAAGATTATTTACCCCACACACTTGAGACCTGCTGGGCCTACTCTTGGAGAAACAAGGGTAATTTCAACAAGTCCACAAGCACAAGTTTTGCCATTCATAAGGCATTGTTGGTGCATATTAAGTGCAACATTTGCCTACCTAAAATCACTCTAACTAATTGTGTGAGTGATTTGAGATAACCCAGTATCAAATGAATTTTTAAATTGGTTTTATGGATCTTCCAAAGGGAGACCTTTGTACACATCGATATTTTGCTGTGACATTTCTGAAATTACTAATAAAAGAACTTCCCTAGTCAAAAAACTGTTAGGCAAAACTGGTTAGCTTTTAAATAACTACAAATACTACTAAATAATCCTTGCATTTGATATTGTGCCTTTCATGTCAGGAGGGCATCGCAATGTGCTTGAAAGGATTTACTGTGAAGTGTAGTAACTGTGTAGGCAAAATATTTTAAGCTGCTTCAGATGGCAAAATTATAATTGACTTACAGTACACAAGATAATTTTCTTTTAGTGCCATTTTCATTTTATCATAGAATCCGTAATGTCTAATCCAACTGTACTAAACCTACAGTAGTTGTATCCAAGGCACAGCAACAACAGTCTTTTTAAATCTAATCTACTTGTCAATTGGGCCAACCAGAGAAAAGCACAACTGTTACAAACATGAATAACTTTCATTTTTGGATCAATAAAAAAAACTGATACAACATTTGAAGGTGTTGATCTCAACACACAAAGTGCTAACTGAGTGATTCTTCAGCACAAGTAGTGATGAAGTCACAGAATTAACAGGAAACTTTTTAAGACGTTTGTTGAGCTAAAATGGCAATATAAAAGTTTATACATTTAACAATGTAAGAAGAGAAATAACTTCTTGGAAGAACAATGATGATTCAGGGGGTTAGTACAAAGAAGCTTACATAACTCTATTTTTCATTGCAGAAAATAAGATTGAGAAAAGGCAAGCTCCTAATCTTTAAATGCTGAAATACACAAGATATCTTGCGGACATCACAAGATAGAAATTAGTAGGATGAATGAAAAACGCTACAAGAGTTGCTGCACAAGACATTCATAATTACACTATAGTCATAAGCTAAAGAAATTCACATTTCCAAAGCTATAGTTTTTTTTAAGTTGGCTTTTAGTGAATACTGTATACATTAACTCAGCAATAAGAACCTGCTGTGATGAGCTTTTATTGCAGATATGCAATGAATATCTTCTCTAAATCAGTTTTGAGGTCAGAGAAGATACATATGATTGCTGTATTAATAACTCAGCAACCTTTCAACTGCCAAACTATATTTTCAAGGTCCTGGGTCGGACTCCCACACTATAATTAACATGTTGAGCAGCATCGCAATTAAGTTTGTAAGGTGTTGCACACTGTTTTGAAACAACTCTGAACAAATTTAGAAATATTTGCCTTTGGGAAAAGCAGTATTCAATTGCTGAGATGTGAAAATGCATATTTACATAGCACTTTATAAGCTGGTCAGCAAGTTTCAAACTGCTTCACAGCTTCACACACAACAGCAACAACAACAAGATTACATTTGTATAGCGCCTTTCACGTCGGAAGGACGTCCCAAGGCGCTGAACAGTCAGTTTTGGGGAGGGTGGGGGAAAGATGACTAAAAATGCAGTTAAATGGGGGGGGGTTTGAAAATGAGGAGGGGTGACGTGGAGGGAATCCGGGATGGTTTTCAGAATGGCAGAAAGCTCATCCATCAATGGTGAGGTAGTTCAGGACATCTGAAGTCAGTGTTTGCTGAACGGAGTGAACAGTCAAATTGATAAGAGTTGATTTCCTAGAAATTGAATTACAGTACTATGGAGTGCTACAAAACGTATGAAAAAAGAAATTAGCCTCAACTATAATTTGAGAATCTTTTTATTGCTCATGAATTCTTTGGAAGATTGGATTGGAAATGCAGTAGATAAAACAAAAGAGTGCTGCAGTATTGGCTACTAATTTAGCCCACATGAGATGGTGAATACTATCAGCCTAACCCAAATGAAATGAAATTCTGGTCAACTTGTCACAAGACCATCATGACAGTCTACTGGTAGGACAGTTTTGAGTTGATGAGATATCAACTTAAGATATTTTGCCTGTGGTGAAATATGGGTTGTGATGTTAAATATTCCATCAACAGCTTCAGCATAAATCCACATGTGAAGCCAACATTCCATTCATTTTCTTTCTACATTGTATATCATAATCAAAGAATGATGATTCTTTAAATCATGATTGATAAGATACCTAAATTTAATAAATGGACTAGTTCTGGTCGTATTGCTAAACATGCTGCCTTTTGAGGCCAAAACTTCTGTCTCCATTCTTGGAATTGCTTAGCTTCTCCAGACAGAAATGATATATCGTGGCTTATCTCAATTTATTATTTCATACAAGAAACCGTAATGTTGCTGGAAGAGATTGTATGATTAGAGAACATAAACATAGTTTATGGGTGCCATATTTGTCTCATATTTAATTCTTGTTCTGTGCTGTGTCAGCTTATCGAAAATAGAGCAGTGGCACAGTCGCTATAACTGACTTGTTTGGGTGGGGGAAGAAAGAGAAATTAGTACTTTTAATTTGAAGCGGATTCTCCATTTATTCTACAATGAGAAACAAAACCACTGGATCGGAAACTCATTTGAAATAGTTTCTCTTCCTAATTTCTACGTACAGTAAATTCCCAACCGTTCATCAGGAAGTATCTCTCAGGAATTCTTATAGAGCAATTAGCTGATTCAGTAAACTTCAGTTTAGAACATAACCATGGGGTTGCCATATTTGTCCTATATTTAATTTTTGTTTTGTGCTGAGGCAGCTGATAAAAAGGAGAGCAGTGGCAGGGACTTTGCAACTGTATATGTTCGGGTGGGGGGAAAGAGCAAGAAAGAAAATTAAGTATGTTTCATATAAAGCAGATGCTCCATTAATTGTACGGTAATCAGAAACACAACGACCAGATAGGAAACCGCTTTTGAAATAGTTTCTCTCCCTTATTTTTACCTACACATGACTACTAAATTCTCCAAAGTTCATTAGCAAGTTAATCTTCCAGGAAATCCCCTAAAGGAATTAGCTGGTTCAGTAAAGGGTTTTGAAGATAAGAAAGTATGATCTGTATACGAGTCACTGAATTTTGCTGACGAGTATCCAGGACCCATCCAGATGTGTTCTCTGGTGCTGCTTGCTGAGAGGTCTCATTTCACAATGAAATGGCTCAGAGGGAAAGGAAGACAAAATTGCTGCTACTAAGATTTGGCAGGAGCAAAGGGGAGAGGGGAGAAAGAAAATGAATACTTCACTAACCTTTCCTTTATAAACATCCTGCATTTGTGTTTTTTGTAGCAAGTAAAAGGAACTAAAACCACCTCTTGGATATCCTTCCAATTCCCCTGATGCAGAACTTCAATGACATTTGTATATTGTCCTCCATGCTGCTATAGCAGGCTGGAGTCAGAAGAACGAATGTTTATCTCTAATAGAGGTCCAATTTCCCTTTGCTTTGTGCCAGAAGTAAGATATAATATGAAACTTAAATCCATTTTTATAAGTGGCTGTTTTTTAACTTGGACTACTGGAGCAGTGCAGTATGCCTTGTTCAGTTCTTAATCAGAAAAAACAGTGGTGGCTACAAAGCTGTCCTGTTGAGCAGGATGTGGGTTGGATTGTATGTCTCCCCGAAACTCTGGAACACTCTTCCTCAATCTTGCCCACTCTCTCCCCTTTTTCAAATCCCGCCTGAAAACCTTTTCAACTGTGCTTACGGTCATCTCTCCACCACCCCGGCTCGGAGTCAGATTCCACCACAGTTAAGCGCTCTGAGACACTAGCTATATAAGTTGTTGTTGTTGAGTTTTATCAAGCACAATTCTATACTGACATTCGAGTTAGGTACTTGCAACAGTATTGCATTGTTGATGAGTGCCAGCCTTCCCCTTTTCTCAAATAACAGGCACCTGGTTTAGCACTCTCACCTCCAAATCAAAAGGGTGTGGGCTCAAGTATCACATTCTAGACTTTAAACTCATTCTAGGCCAGAGGTTCTCTAACTGTGGGGAGTGGAGGTGATGGTTATGTGCGGTTGAGTCTCAGGTTTCACACGGCAGGGCTGGCCTGGCACGGCCACATCCCCGACAGTTAGGCCCTGCAACAACTCTTCTCCCAACTGCCAAGCCCGTGACATCGCTTCCCGCAAAGCCAAACCCAGCCTTTACCTTTCTATATTGCAACCCAGAATTCCACTACTTTGTATAGGTGAGGAGACAGACTCAAATTCTTCCCACTGATGGGGTGGGACTGATGGATGCTCTGTAATTGTTTGGTGTTGTGATTTCCTGTAGCTCAGTGATTAGAGCACTCGCTTTGCAAGCGAGAGACCTGAGTTCAATTCCAGGCACAGGGCGAAACCTTGGGCAAGTTTCCTTACTCCACACAGAGCCTAATAATAATCCCTCCAAAACCAAAAACAATAATAAATTGGTCATTTTCAATCCACGACTGTTTGTGGGACATTGCTGTGCGCAATTGGCTGCCGCGTTCGCCCACAAATATACAGTCAATTCACTTTACAGTGTATTCTGTGAGGCGCTTTGGGACATCCTCCCGACGTGAAAAGCGGTATATCAAATGCACGGATTATTATTATTATTTCCAAGAATGTTTGTGCAGTTTTGTTTTGGCTGCGATTTGTGCTCTTTTGGGGCAAAGCCATGGCCATGGGCCAGCACAGTGAAGTAGAATTGGTGCTTTTGACGCTCATATGCTTATTGTAATGCATTGATCAAAGCCCTTCTACTTTGTTGCTTGCATTCTTGCGGAAAATGGGATTTTCGGTTCTTTGTGTTGTCTTGGTGAGGGGGGGTGAATATTTTTTTTCTTGACTTAGGGAGGACAAACTTTTAGAGAACCCCTGGTCTCATCTGATATTCCAATACAATGCAGCACAAACCTGTACTGTTAGAGATTCTGTCCTTCGTGTGAGACATCAAACCTAGATTTTGTCTGCCTGTTTGGGTAGACATTGAAGATCTCATGGTGCTATTAAAAACGAGAGTTTCTCAAGGTTTCTTGGCCAACAATTCTGCAAATAAAATTGGTCATTCCTTCATCACTGTGTGTGGGCCATTGCTATGCAAAACTACGCTGCTGCATTCACCTACAAAATAGTCAATACATTTTATATTAAATCCTCAAGTGCTGCAAGATGTCTTTCTGACATGAAAGGCAATATATCAAATTCAAGGATTATTACAAGATTAAAAAAGTATTTTTAAAAAGTCATGAAAACCTATTTTCAAAATAACAAACATCAAATAATCTACTACAAGTTGCAGTATGTTGGAATGTCTTACATCCCAACCTCACTGAAATGATATCAGTTTCACTCTGTGAAACTACTGACCACCGCTCACTTCTGGGCTGTGAAACATTAGTGAGCAGGGATCGCTGTCTGAAGAATCACATGAGGGGGTGGTAGCGGAAGGAGAAAGGAGAGTCTATAGCGACATATTAATTAAAAGGGAGTCCAAGAATCAGCAGAAAGCACAAACCTGGTAAAGGATTACTTAACCCAGAGGATAGTTAGCGACTGGAATAAGGGGTGGGAGGCACCGACAGGGTCATTCAAGCCATGACACAGAACTAATTTAAGAAACAGCTGGATTCTGTTATAAGAGGCCTGCAGGGTGGCTATTATAATAATATATAACAATCCTTGCATTTAATACAGCATCTTATCACGTTCACCCAGACTTCTCAAAGTGCTTCACAGCTTAAACTGTAAAGTGGATTGACTGTGAATTTTGTGCGAAATGTGGCAACCAATTCAGGCACAACAATATCCCACAAACAGCCATGGAGTGAGGGACCAATTTTATTTGGGGAATTGTTGGCCAGGACACCGGGTAATACTCCTGTCTCTTTTCGAGTAGTGCCATGGGACCTTTAGCATCCTCCCGATCGGGCAGACGGGACCTCAGTTTAACGTCTCATCCAAAGGACCGCACCTCCGACAATGCAACACCACCGCAACACCCACCCCCCCCCCCCCAGCACTGCACTGGAGTGTCAGCTTTGACCTTGTGATTCCAAGTCCCAACCCGGGGCTTGAACCCACAGCCTTCCGACTCAGAGGCGAGAGTTGCTACCAACTGGATGAGGACATTGGGAGGAAGAGGCGATCAAATGGCGGAGCTCCGCCTCCGGGTTCATCAAAACCTGTGCGATTCTGAGCAAAAGCGATGAGGGGCCGATGAGGGGTTTCAAACTGGCGGTGGAGGAGGGGGGGAGGGGGGGGTGGGTGGGGGAGGGAGGAAAGGTGGGGCAGGACTGTCAGGAAAGGCCGCCGCGAGCAGGGCGGTGGGCCGGCAGGACTTTTGAGAGAAGCGACCAGCTGTCTAATCGTTACCTCTCGAGCTCGCCCTCCTCCTCCTCCTCCTCCTCCTCCATGACAGCCGCACGCTCTCCGGCTCGCGCTCTGACAGTTGCTCGCGTCGCTCGTTGTGTTGGGGGCAAAAAAAAACCCTCAGCTCGAGAGCGCCTCCCAAGACCCCCCCCCCCTGTCCTCGCGAAAAAATAAACATAAAAGACCGTCCGTCTCGTGTGCCTGATCACAATTGCACCCCCCCCCACACACACACACACACCAAGGGAAAAAAAACCGTCACGTAATAACGACAAGGCAACTCATTAAAATGTTAATGTAATGCGTGACACGTAGGAATAAATAAACGTGTTTTTGCTGAGGAAATAGGGGATCGCTCCTCCCCCCACCGGCAGCGCGCCGCCCGCCCCCCTTTCCTCTCAGGCGACGTGTGGAAACGGAAAGGTCCTTTCGCTTCACTCCGGCAACGCCGCGCTCAACCTAACTTGTTGGTTGTAGCGGGGGGCGGGAGAATGGGTGGTGCTGCCGTCTACGATTGGACGCGGCACCCGTCCAGCCGCGAATCGAGGCATATCATTGGACGTGCTTCACGTCAATTAAAATGGGAACACGCGCGCGCGAGACCCGCAGACGGACGGACGGACGTCAAGTTAGTCCGACGCGCATATTTGTACAAATCTTTCAACCCGAAGAAGGAGGAAAAGTTCTGAAGAATGAAACTATCCTTTCGGAGGTTTCCCCTTTGAAACGGATGTGCGACTGGCGGTGGCAGTGTATGGCGGAGAGCTCATTTGAAACGGTTGGCGGTGGGGACGGGGGCACCAGTCAGTCACCAGTCACTCGGCTTCTCCCCTCCCCGCCCCTCAACCCGGGGCTGAGCAACAGGACGGACCCGACCCCGCGAGAAGAGGCGGCGTCTGAGGAGAAACGTCTCAGCCCCTCCGCCCGCCCCCATCCCTCTTCACGTCAGCCTTTTAATGCAATGCTCTCGCACGGTGGGATTGTGTGTGTTAATGGGGACGGGGGGGGGCGGGGGTTTGTTACCGAGGACCAGCCTGAAGTCGGTGTCTGTTGAACGCGGTGAGTAAGTAACAGTTGGCGGCGTGTGCGCGGCTCGGCTGATGCTGCGAAGTTTATTAACGGCGGTGGCGGCGGCGGCGGCGATGGATTGGGCGCAGCGGCCGCTTTGATGTTTGACTTTGTGTGTGTCTCCTCCTCGCACCTCAATGCGCTCTCTCTCGCTCTCTCTCTCTCCCCGACAGACTCGGAAGCCTCGGGGTTTTGCTGCCGACGGCAGTTGTTTTCACGCGGGGCTTTTCCCCGCTGTTTGTGCTTTGGTATGTCACCACCGTCGGTGGTGGTATTGCACACACACACACACACACACAGACACACACACACAAAAGGTTTCGAGATTTATGCATCTTTCTTGTGATTATTTTTTCCCCCCCAACTGCTCAGTTGCTCGGGTTGCACACTCGACTCGCCCACATGGACATAAGTTTTTTTTTTGGGGGGTGGGTTTCAAATTCTTGTCAGTCGAAGTCAAAACGGATATTATTGCTGAGTCGAAACTGGTTTCGTTCTGAGCTGCGAACCACTGTTCTAATTTCTGTCTCGGTCCTACCATTTATTTACAGCAGCAATGTAACTGAGTTGTAGTTGCGGTTATTGGATTTTTTTGGTTCCTTTTTGATTCTGCGTTGGTTACTACTGTATGTCTTCCGATCCGTAAATCAATTTTTGAATGACTTGCACTGCATTTTATTAATGGATCTCTGACATCCTTCTATGTATTCACACCTTTTGGGCACCAGGGACCTTGATAATGGGCACTCGTGTGTATAAATTCATAGTATGAACTGTTCTGTATTCCCAATTGCTTTGTGCAGCAACAAAATTGGATCAATGAAGCCTGTTTTGGGATTGGCAAGCAATCCTGGGACTAATAAAGATTTATTATTATGTTGATATTTCAGAGGTAATTGTTGTAAATCAGTTTTATAGTCCAACTAACCCCTATACAGAGAAGAACATGACATATAGGACATGATTGCATCTGTGTGGAAATGCTCTTCTGGGATATGACTTATTTTTCACATTACTGTATTCTCTTCCTCTTATCTTAACCATAAAGGAACTGTATCTGACCAAGAACTGCAGAATAGCAAATGTAACCTCAATACTGAAAAAAGGAGTGAAACATATTTGAAAGTACAGTAATTAAACTGATATCTGCAATTGGGAAAATGCTAAGAAACATAAAATGAAATGCGATGAACAGTATTCTGTATGAATTTGTCAACAACAGAAGCAGCAATAGCTAGTGCTTCACAATTTACCAACATTTCTTAAGGAAATATCTAAACAATTGGATGCGAGCTATCAACGGATATAACTCACATACATAAGAGAAGAGAATAGAGGGGCACAGGGAGGCTTGAGGCAAGGGATTGGATGGGTGGACGCTCGTGTAGAGTATGATCGCTGGTACTGGCTAATTGTGAATGGCCTGTTTCAGTGCTGTGGGTTCTATGTAACAATTTACTAGGGATATCCGAAAAAATAGATAAGTTCTACGTGTGCAACTTCTAAAGAAAGTTACATGTCATCAAATTAATGTTAAATTAGTAGGTTGATTTTAAGATTGACTTAGCAGTATGTAGTAGAAGATGATAATAAATCAAAAAATGATGTTTCTGGTAGGACTTTACAGCAGTATATAAATTATTAATGATTAGAAAATGTAAGTGGGACACAAAAGACCTTTTCAGGGATGCAAAGAGCAAGTTTATGATAAGGCATACTTCTTTACATAGGATAATTAACAGCTGAAATAATTTACCACCAAGCGTAGTTAAAGTTTGATACTTTAATGGGACTACAGTAGGGTTCATATTGTGGAAAGATAAATCAAATGGGCTTTCTTCATCCAAACCAATCTTGTGAAAGGAGTCCCTTTTGTGTTACGCTATTGAAGGCCTTTTGCAATTCAGGGCATTATGTTTAGGACTTCTGATTTAATAATAATATAATCTTTGATTTTGATATAGCGCTTTTCACGTTTTCTAGACGTCTCAAAGCGCTTCACAGAATATACTGTAAAGTGAATTGACTGTATATTTGTGGGCGAACGCGGCAGCCAATTGCGCACAGCAATGTCCCACAAACAGTCGTAGATTGAAAATGACCAATATATCATTGTTTTTTTGTTTTGGAGGGATTATTATTTGGCGTGTGGAGTAAGGAAACTTGCCCAAGGTTTCGCCCTCTACCTGGAATTGAACTCAGGTCTCTCGCTTGCAAAGTGAGTGCTCTAACCACTGAGCTACAGGACTCGAATTTCAGTTTTAACTGATTAAAAAAACGATAAAACACCCCCGATACAAAAATAATGAAATCAGTGTTTATCCTCCCTCTATGTGCGCAAGCTTGTTTGAATCTTCTCATTACAAGTAAGTGAAAGCTCTGAAAACCCCTTAAAAAAAATCTTGTTAGGAAACTGCAAACTTATTGCTGAGACTGGGTTTGTGTACTGTACTCAAATTTAGCATAGACTGATGGAATGAAAAGTCTCTTCTGTTTAACTGGCTGTGTGGATTCTATACATAGTATGTTTCTGGTAGGTGTTGTCCTGTTACAAAAAATGAATGCTACATAAACTAGTAGTTTCAGATACTGTCCTGAAGAACAACACTGAGATGAGGCGAAGTGCACTCTGGTCATGCTCATCCATCTTCAAGGACAGCAAGGTCCCCAATGCAGAACATCAAGGTGGCTATCACATCACAGACTGTAAAGGTCCTCCAGTGCTTGGAATCCACCTTAATTGGCCTGCAGAGAGGCAAGTAGCTGCTGCTTAAACTCCGCATGTCCAATTGGTGGAACAGTCGCTCAATGGGAAGGGAAATGTGCCCGAGCTGCGAACAGGAAGACGGTGGCAATACTCTTCATTTGTGCTAAATTTTAAAAATGTTTTAAAATTGTCAAAGTATTTGACAATTTTGACATGCGGAGGTGTGTTGCCCACCGAGGAAAATAGCATTGAGTTCCTTGTACGTACTATCCACCTAATGAGGGCTCAAACCTGAGTTTATCGGATGTCGACTGACCAACTTGGTAGTCCGGTTCCTGAGCCAGGCGGGTCCACAGTATTCCCATCGCTCATTAATTATACAACAATTTAGGGAACTGCTGGAGTGTATTTAGTGTCCTTCATACAGGGTTGCTTAAATATGGTGTAATACAGTAATAGTACCTATCAAGCTTAAATATCTCAAAGAATGTTGCAGGCAATTTCTTTGACTTGTAGTATCTGTTGGCATACAGGGCGACCAATTTGATCACTGGAGTTAGAATGGAATTCGTACTCTTTCCCTGGAGGGACTCACCCTGCTTAACTAATTCTGAAAAGAGTTAGGCGCAGGTTGGCAAGAGCCAAGGCATGGGGAACCCAGAATATGCATTGGGGTACAGGTGGAGTCTATTTAGTGTCCTTCACGCAGGCTTGCTTAATTATGGTGTAATATAGTAATAGTGCCTATCAAGCTTAAACATCTCAAAGAATGTTGCAGGGAATTTCTTTGAAGTGTAGTATCTGTGTATTTGCTGGCGACCAATTTGAATACTGGAGTTCCCACAAACAGCCATGAATTGAATGACCAATTTTATCTGGATCATGTTGGCTAGGGCACTAAGAGAAATTAATTTTCTCTTTTCGAATAACATCATGGGATCTTTAATGTCCTTGAATGGATAGATGGGACCTCAGATTAACATTTCATCTGAACAACGCCACCTCTGAGAATTCAGTATTCCCCGACTGGATAGCCCCAGGGTATTATGTCACACTGCCCATGATTTTCAAAACCTCATAGAGATGAACATTTTGTGTTTCCACTTCCCCTTTCAGAGTGTGGGCAGTGTTCGTTATCCCAGAGCAACTCCATTAACTTCATACTGAATATAACTTAAAAATGTTAAAATTGTCTTTCGTAGTAATTAACAGTTCATATTGTTATCATGCTGTGGTTTCGGTCCATAAACTCAGTTATCACATTATAAGGAGGTATTCTAAAATATGATTCCTAGTCATCGCTTCTTGTGTCATGAAGTTGCTGCTAAATTCACTTTCTGTGCATAGAGCACATGTGCGCAAGAAGTGACACCTGTGGACTTGTGCATTGTGCACTATTTGCAGGAAACTGTCTGGTCTTTGCCGGAAGCTGGACAGCCTTATGTTTTGAACATTTCTGTGTAAATGAGAGTGTTCTAAGCCAAGTTTCCTGTTGATGAAGGTCGTCCTAGACTTTACTATAAAGATTTATTTTAAATCTTCTATTTTATTTGAGTTCTTTTCATGTTTGAACAGCTGTTCAAAGCACAGTTCTCACCATACGTTTCAGCTGGAAATTCTTGTGATACTGTAGTTAGAAATATTTGTGAATTCTATGCTTATTTTCTCTCAGCCTTGCACTTCATTTGACACATAGGAAGAACTTATCTTGCAATATACACACTTATAGGAACAGAAAATACAGGATGTGTTAATTGGACTAGCAGAATACTGAATCAGCATATAAATATGTCTAATTTACAACAGCAGTCTTAATTTAGACTGCACTTTCTTAGACTGCATAAGAATTTTGTTATCGAATGCTATAGTACAAAATAGCCAAAATACCATCACCGGACTTTACAGTAAATATTGTGATTTCACAACCTCCCAGCATGAAAGGTGATAACATCAAATGCAAATATTAATATTGTAGAAAAACAATATCCAATTTAACTTCACTTAAACTGTGAAAATCACCTATAAATATATGCATGTTTACCTACATTCCATGTTATTGTTGGATGAGAATTAAAACATAAAAGTGGTATTCTCTTTCCTGATGACAACATTGTAACTTAGTTGATAATTTCCCATCTGAAAGACGACCTGTAATTAAATCGATCCTGGCATATGAATACAGAATTGGATCATGGACCAGTAATCTGTCTTAATAAGTGAGTCAATAACTGAGAATTGTTTTGTTATTGTCCCTTCACCTCGGCCTTATAAAGGCACCAAACACTTGAGTTGCAAACATCCAGCTTCTTGACTAGATTCTAAACTATGCAGCATAAAAAGGTGGTAAAGATGACTGAAAAAATAAGGGTTGCCCAGAAAATACATTCCTACAATGCTAATGTAGTGTTCTTTGAAGTTCACAACTAGTTTGCAGTGAAGGAATATTTTAGTCATTCTTAGCTGGATATAACGAAAACCCATCTGTCTTCTGTGCCACTTGAAGTCATGCATGCATATTGAACTAGTCTATTATCCTTTGCCAAAATCTGTTTCATCACTTTGGAGAGAATGTTTGAACGTGAAGTTCAATACTGCAGAAGGTTTTTGCTGAAGCGTCACTATAATACTGTAATTTCTGGTGCTTAAATCATATCTGCAACTTTGTGCCAGGAACATAAGTGCTTCTGTTGTTGCAGCTCAGCATTCTGTATCAATCCAAAAAGTATGCATGGAATACCAGTGATGATACTTTATATGCTGCCTTCATTGCTTCGTTTGGTATTTCAGTTTCTCCAAGTCTTTAATGATTAGTTACATTTTGGGGAAGTGCAGGAGAACTTCGCTCTGCATTTAGCCGGCCTGCACCTGGACTGCAAGTGCTTGACCACATGGTTGCCATAGATGGAATGTGTTATACAATATAAGATAATAATAGTATTTGCATTTTGTATAACATCTTTCACATCAGGAAAGAGTTTTACAGGATTTAAGATTTAGTGTGAATTTGAGTGTCTGTGTATTTGTGAGTGAACGCCAGTCTTGACAGCCAATCTTGTGCACAGTAATGTCTCACAAATAGCAATGAAATGAATGACAAATTTTATTAGGGGAATTGTTAGCCAAGATCAGGAGAAGCTGCCCTCACTTTTGAATAAGTCCATGGGATCTGAAACATCCACCTGAACAAGTAGATGAGATCTCGGGTTTAATGTCTCATCCAAATGACAGTCCTGTAGCTCAGTGGTTAGAGCACTCGCTTTGCAAGTGAGAGATCTGAGTTCAATCCCCGTCAGGGCGAAACCTTGGGCAAGTTTCCTTACTCCACACGCCTAATAATAATCCCTCCAAAAAACAAAACAATAATAAATTGGTCATTTTCAATCCATGACTGTTTGTGGGACACTGCTGTGCGCAATTGGCTGCCGCGTTTCGCCCACAAATATACAATCAATTCACTTTACAGTATATTCTGTGAAGCGCTTTGGGACGTCTAGAAGACGTGACAAGCTCTATATCAAATGCAAGGATTATTATTATTACCTTTGACAATGCAACACACTCCCAGCACTGCATTTGAGTGTCAGAGTAGACTATGTCCTGATGTGGTGCTTGAACCCCAACCTTCTGACTCAGAGGCAAGAGTGCTACCACTGAGCCGGGTTAACATACATTATCCTTATCTGAAAGTACCAAAGGAGGAAAATGGGTGCAAATTGTGAAATATCTGTGGTTAGTACAGTCGGCTGTTCCTGCATTCTCCTCTGTTGTGCCAAGTAAATTGGTGAGTAGAGGTGTGCAGTGGGCTGACTTCCCTTAAGTGGAAGTGCAGTTTGATTGTTACTTTTGGGATGTCTGAACTCTGTTTGTTGAGACATCTCAATAGTAACGTCTTCGGTTGCTGTATTCTTTTTGGGTCTGTTTGTGAGAAGGCCTGAGGAATCTTGTGATGTTTGCCTCAAAGAAGGGTGCTAGACCGTTGTAATTTTCAACTTACTGTGTATTATTTGTTCAAGCTCTCAAGCATCACTAGTTCCAAATGGGTCATGTCATGTCACATAAGGGGAATTGGAAGAATTGTTTTGTGAGGATTCTAACTGACAAGTTTCTTATGAGTTTATGTACAGCACAAAGTGTAAAGTACATTTTGGAGTCATATAGGGGAGTTTCTGCATCTAAACTATGTAAATCTGTCTTGAAATGCTTGGGAAGTGAGTGTCAGAGATGAGTATCAAGGATGGACACTGGTCCTTAAGCACTTCGAGACGCTACCCTGCTTGAAGGGCATTATTATAAATGCAAGTTGTTATTGAAAGCAGTTTTATTCTTTAGTGCTTTGGGATATTCTGCCAATGTGAAAGGCACTATATAAATGTAAATTGTATTGTGAATTCCTTACCTGGATGAGAAAAGCAAACTCTTAAAATACTTCTGTGCTTGAATTTTATTTGGCAACAACAATACGTTCATGTTGCTGCTGCTATATTCCAACAATTTGCATGATGTTGGCCTGTCAGTTAGCACTTTAATTACCACTGTAATGTTCCTTTGTAGTTTCAGCCCAAAGCCACTGTAACCTGCTTAGCTGCCAGAAAGAACATTTGTTCTTTCATTTGCTGGAAAGCTGTCATGACCGTGAGTTCAGTAATTTTATACTAAGGTTAAACATTCACTGACGAGAAGTTTTATTGCTTAATATATTTTTCCAGCCTTCAACCTACAGAAAATGCTCTATAGTATTTCACTGTAAAATAACTAGTTATTCAGTCCTGTAAAATGGTTTTTAATTTTAGAGCAAATTGAACACAATCTCTTGTACAAACAGGCCGTGTGGACGAATCCTGAATTTTATGTTTTTCATTAATGGTATGACTGTGATTTAGAATTAATTATACCAACAGAATTCATTGCAGTAAGTAATCATTTGGCTTTTCTCTGTATGCAGTGATGCACAGGATGAATAAAGAGCGGTTGAAGGACTTTTCATTAAAATAAGAAGACGGTGGTTGAAGCCAGCCTCAGAATTATTACTCCTTAATCCCTCCGTTATTGATTATTCTGTCCAGGTTATTCACCCAGGCATTGATGTTAGATGATGTTTATTTTTGTTTTAAGCATTCTGTGTCAAAATGTCATAAAACTTGTATCGAGTTAACAAGATCTGCAGCATGCACTTAATTTTATTATAATAATTAATGAACAGAACCAATTTTCAAAGAACATTATGGGATCATAATGTGTATCTTAGAGAAAATAAGTCCTAAAATTGATGGATGAAGATGGATTTTGAGATTGTATATTTAGTAGTTGTTTTCTGAAGAAAACTAATGAATATTTGCAAATTGTGTCTACTTGTCTGGAAATACAGTGCAGGAGGAATTCATTTTTCACTTTTTAAATTCAATTTAATTTCATGAATATAAAAATCCAGTAAAATAATTTGGTATCTAGGTGATGTATGAGTTACCAAGATTTTTTTCTTTGGTTTCTTTTTGAGATTACTGTATGCAAAACCTGTAACTTTTTTAACGTAAGGAATGCATAAGGAGAATTTTGCACTTGGTTCTAGATTTACTTTATTCATGTAGCATTTTGGCATCCAGAATTTAAACTTAACTTTGAAGTTGGTTGTAAAAGAACCGAGAGAACAGCTGGAAGCTAGCCTACTGATGGTGGAGCAGATTGGGAGGGGGCGCCAAGCAATCCAGTGTTTGATGCAGCCAAGGCAGTAGAGTTACAGAAAGTCACAGAAGTAAGATACAGTGAGGTCAAGGAAGGATTTGAAAGTGAGAGCAAGGATCTTGAATTCGATCTGCCATTGCAGTCAATAGAGACTAGTGATATCCTGACTAATTTGCTCCAAATAGATGGTCACTGTTGAAGATCTACTACAAGAATTCCTAGGCCATTAAAGGAAGAATTATGGCACTCAAACAACAATTTAACTTTGCCAACAAGCTTGAGAAACATTAGGTAGACCCTGAGCCCTGAATCTATCGAGATGGCTCAAGATATCCTTTGATCTTGTTCATAGATATCAGCCAGTGCTGCGATTTCTTTTATCTATAGTTTGGGACTAGTTTTTCAACTGCCTTATTCCCTGCATAAGTGACCAGCCTTCAGCTGCCTTCTCCTTGCTCTTTGGAACTCACTCCTTGCCTTTAAACCCTCTTAAAACTTGTATCTCTTTGACCGTGCTTTGAGTCAACACTCTTAAATTCTCCCTGTCTTCCTCCCTGCACGGGTTTCAATTTTTACAATTTTATACAAAATACAAACTTTTTTGTTATAAAAGCTGAATTTCCACCTGCAACTCCTACCTCATCTGTTAATGTTTTAAATTTAAATTTTAAAATAAAGTCAGAAAGTTGTTTTAAAATTTGAAAATAAATTACTTGTTTCGTATGTCATTTTTAAGGTTAGACTTTGATCATGTGTTTTTTCAATGAAATGTATGAAAGTATTCCTTCTTTCATGCAAGTTCGGGGTACTTTGTTAATATTTCTATGATTGCAAAACTGCAGTTATTCCATATAACTCAATTTAAATTCAATCATGAAATTAATTGATTCAAGATCCCACTTCCAAGACATCCTGTTGTTGTCCTGACCAACAATCCCCCAAATAAAATTGTCTAAAACCGCACAGCTTTCCGTTGATATTGCTGTCTGGCAAGCTTTCCTACTGCTTGTTAAGTTAGGACCACCCTACCCATTAGGGCTTTGGGTTTCAGGGTAAACAGGAGCTGAGTGAGATGACTCCCTGCCCCCATTGATTGGTCTTCCTTTCAGGTCCAGGCTGGCTGTGCTGTCATCAGAAGTGCCCTAAAATACTGCGAACTCACCTGGCTCAGGAATCGGTCTACTGAGACTGCCACAGAGGGTTGGCTCAATTCCGATATTTGGTTGCAAAGCATGTCACCTTGGAGCAGGTTGAGCTCCAAGGAGACTACGCTTAATGTGGTGAATGATCAATTAATTGTTAGCCAGGATACGGGGAGAAACTATCTCCCTTTCTTTTTTCAAAGAGTATCTGTGTTTTTCAGCAACCACTTGAATAGACAGGATCTCGATTTAATATCTCATTGAAAGAAAGCAATTCAGCAATATAACTTTCCCCCAGTATTGCACTGGAATGTCAAACTGGACTGTGAGTGTAAATAAATGTAAAATATTAGGAGACACGTGTAGCCCGTGTTAGGTTGTACTTACGAAGAGGAAACCTGGTAGTCCTAGGGGTGTTAGTTGACTCATCATTCACCATGTCAAAACAGCACAAGGTAGCAATAAACAAAGCAACCCGGATGCTGGGCTATATTGTCAAATCAATTGTATTTGTATGCTCAAATTTGTATCTTCAAGCTGTACAGTGATTTGGTCAGGCTACATCCAGAATAAAAAGAATGATTTATGATAGACTCATATTGAAGACAGGAAGCATCCTTTATGCAATCAATAATTCTACAATGACGCTTCATTTCAGCACGTTGGGATGTTCTCCAGACGTGAAAGGAGCTATAAAAATGTAATTTGTTGTTGTTGCTTGGGTGCGCACTGCATTGTCTGAGGTGTCATCCTTTGGATGAGACTTAAAACGAGGTCCCACTTGCCTGTTCAAGTAGATTTTAAAGATTGCACTGCATATTTAAAATGAGAAGGTAGCCTATCCTGGTGTCCTGGTCAACAATCTCACAGAAAAAATTGATCAATCACTTAATTACTCTGTTGTTCACAAATTGGCTGTGGCATTCGCTTATGAATACACTTATTACGCTTTGCAGTAAACTCTATGAAGGACTTGGAGATGTTTTACTACGATAAGAATATATCAAATGGTAGTCTTGTCATTGATATCCTCCTACGAGAGGATGAAGGTAAGCAGGTCTCCTCGGAGCTGAACTGGCTCCAACGTGACATTCTTGTCAATGGAATGTTGGAATCAAGTCAATCAGGCCTGTCTGCAGTCCTCAAGGGGACTGCTGTTGGCGGGCTAGCCAGCCTGCAGCCTGGCCTCTCTCACACTAGGTCCTGCAAACCTATTGCCCCAGTGCTTGCCTCGCTCCACTAGTTACCCATTCCACCAGAGGATTGAGTTCAAGATCCTCATCCTCAGTTTTAAATCCCTCCACTATCTTGACCCATCCTACCTCTGCGACCTTCTTAAACCCTACAAGCTCTCCTCTCCTTTTGCTCGGCAGGCATTAGCCTGCTTCACATCCCCTTACCTGCCCGCCCCACCATCAAAGGTTGCACTTTCAGCCTATCTATTCCCACTCTCTGGAACTCCATCCTGGAATCTCCTCATCTCTCCCCTTCCCTTGTCTCTTTTAAGCCTTTGTAAGCCTTTGGTCATCTTTACCCCCCCCGCTCACCCAGCCCTGGTCCCATTGGCATCCACAAATCCAACCCCCAGCTCGGGTGCAAACCCTCGACTATCCAGCACCTTTGACTTCACTCAGACATGAAATGCGCTATATAAGTTCAGTTTGCTGTTGCAAGCCAAAAGCCTAACAACTAGGGTGGTCCTAGCTGGACAAGTGGTTGGAAGCTTGGCAGACATTGCCTTCAATGGCAAGTTATGCAGTATTAGCTGGTTAAACTCCAGCATTACCCCAACACACACTCTGGGAGGGCAGAGGGGGTAGGAGGGCGGCCGAAGGCACGGTCAAAAAGGAGGGCCTTAAGTCGTGACTTGAAGGAGGCAAGAGAGGGAACGGTGAAGGGATTATGGGATGGAGTTCCAAAGAATGGGGGCAGAGAGGCTGACTGCCTGGTCGCCAATGGTAGGGCGGGTAGGGCGGGAGACCTGGAGCAGGCTGGAGCCTGCTAAGCAGAGAGAGTGGACAGGTTATTAAGGGGTCAGCAGGTCAGAGATGTAGGGGGCAAGGCCGTGGAGGGCCTTGAAAGTGAGGATGAGGATTTTGAATTCTATCCTCTGAGGGATGGGACCAGTGGAACCAGGCAAGGGTGGGGTGATGGGGTCACAGAGCTTGGTGCAAGAGAGGACATGAGCTGCAGAGTTCTGGATGATCTGCAGCTTATGGAGGGAAGAGTTGTAGAGTTGGGGCGGCCGACAAGGAGGGAGTTTCCGTAGTTGAGCCTTGAGGTGACGAATGCATGTATGTCAGATTAAGAGTATTCAACTACATTTTCAGCCAGAAATAAAACCAGAAAGGAATAGTGAAGATGGAAATGCTAATGGGACAGATCAAAACCTACTTTGTACAACAAGAAGAAGATTACATTTGTATAGCATCTTTTATGTTGGGAGACGTCCCAAGGTATAGAACATTATTGATCAATATTTTAATAGTCCCTTCAAAGAAGATGTTGTGCACTCCACTCTCTAGGTGACTAAATGGCTCCAAATAATCTATAGCATTAATGGTTCTGTTGTTAAATAATATAAACTTAATAATCAAAAATTGATGCAAGATTCTGATGTAAGTGATAAAATGCAATGTATATTGCAATTTTGGACAAGTACCCTGGAATTTCAGTAGATTAACCAGCGGAGGGGAGAGGAAATAACATATTTTTCTTCTGTGAAATTTTACATTTGTTGTTGAGAAATGAATGCATGCTGCAGGTTCTACCAAGATTCAAAAAGATAAGGGATAAGATCAGATAATACAAGGTGTTTTAAGATTGTGTTTTAAGTCTTTAGACTGTAGAAGGAATTGCTGATTTATATTTATAGGTTGATTATACCTGTTTATTATTTGTGTGTAGATAAAGGGGAGGAAAAGACGCTCAGTGAATCAGATTCATTAGAAACCCTTTTTATGAGATGTCCTCGATCTTAAATTTGAAATTTTAATCACTTATCAGTTTTGAATCCAGGAACATAATTATGCTTCCTTTAACTTGGAATACTCTCCCGACAGAGGTAAATGCCCTTCAGATGTGACATTAACTTGAGTTCCCTTTTGCTCGTTAGACACTAAAGCTCCCATGACACAGTTTTTTCTCCAGTGTCTTGGCCAATGATCATCCAGATAAATAAAGCGGGGTCTCCTTGGAGCTGAGCTAGCTACAAGATGACATACTCGCCAACAGAATGTCAGAATTGAGCCGTCTCTGGCGGTCTCGTTAGTCCAGTTCCTGATCTGGGGGGGTTTGCAGTATTCAGACAGACCAGTCACTGGGGGGCAGGGAGTCATCCCACTCAACTCCCGTTAATCGTGCAATCCAAAGCCCTATTGGGTAGGGTAGTCCTTGTCAGGTAGCAATATTAATGGCAAGCTATGTGGTTTTAACTGGTTAGACTCCAGCAATACACCAATGCATACTCTGGGGTCCCCATGCCTTGGCTGCTGCCAACCTGCGCCTAATACTTTCCGGAATTAGGGAAGCAGGATGTGTCCCTCCAGGGACAGAGTGAGCATTTCTTTTCAACAATCTATCTCTAGAATTTCCATGTGTAGGTGGGATGCATGGAAATCTCAGTTTAGCTTGGATATGCTTAAGCATAGTTGGTCTCTGGCTTCATTGTTGTTTGTAAGACATTGCTGTGAGCAATTGGGCTGCTGTATTTTTTCACAAATGTACAGTTGACCTCAGTGCTTAGTAACCTCCTTTAAGACTTTCAGTGTTTAGATACTATATCAAATTTAATGATTATTGTTTAGGATTATGATAATTAGTATCTGTTGAAATAGTTAAACCAGTCTTTTTTACAGCTATAAACAACCACGCATATTTAAATTTCCCTTACATGAACACAGCTATAATGGGGTCACGTCACATCACCAAGTTGAACCAAAAATAATAAGCAAAATACTTTTTCTTTTAACTGAATTCATCATGATGCTGGGCAGGTATTTACAGTGTTTGCTCCAAGTGATAATTACATTATTCAAGCAATACACTTTATCAACAGTAAAGTGTTTTTCTTGATCAATTCTGGCACAATGTTCACTGAGTTAAATGGTGCTGATGTCCTGACAGTTTGCTGAATTAGCACTTTATTTGGCACTCAATACATTCTGTGACATAATTAGGAAATCATGAACAGATGTTTAAGAATTTTTTGTTCAATAATTGGAAAGTGGTATCCAACTAAGAACAGACTAACTTTTTTGGTGAGCTATGATACTGTACTTAGAAGATACTTTATTTAGCAGAAAAGCAAACAGATAGAAAAGTGCCTCTGAATGGTGGGATGTCCAAATTATTGACTTCCCCATATGGCAGGTTTCTACTGTACAGCATTTGCGTTTTGAACATCCATCTACTACAACAAGACTACTACAACTACTTGTCTGTATAATGCACCCTTCAAGCAGGGTATTGAATTTTCTTTTGAAGTGTCAAGGTGCAAAGGTTCAGCCTCTAGTTTTGAAGACTTAAGACTTCTTAATATATGGTACATTTTGAGGAGCATCTTAAATCACTGAACAAGTCCTATTTTGATGGTTGAGCGAGGCAGATTGCAGTAATAGTGGAAAGATTTATGCTGAAAAAATGATTACTTTTCCACTTTTGGAAACTTCAATCATTTCTTTTTTTTGAAACAGCCTTTTGCTTCAAGATTTTAAAGTTTTTTACTCTGAAAAGCAATTGAAATATTCCTATTTGGATAAGAATTTGTTCAACTTAAGTGGGTATTGCTAAATCTAATGAAACATACTTGTACAATACAGACATTTTAAAATGGGGATTATTAAACTATTCATGTTTTAGCCAGACCTATGATATGAATTAATTTCTAATATTGGAATGATTGCATGCTGTGCAATCCCCCTGAGTGCTCTCATCTGATTTATATTTAGTCGTGTTATTTTCAATGTCAGCCTTTTTGCTTTGTCTATCGGTTAATCTTTCAGCCAGATCGTTTTATCTTGTGGTTTTATAAGCTTCGTTTTACAACAACTTGAATTTATTCAGTGCCCTTCATGCAGGGTAGCGTCTCAGAGCGATTAACAGTGGCGGAGCTTAACGCTGAGCAAGGGAGGGGAGGGGAAACAATAGGCACGATTGAAGAGGAAAGTCTTCAGATGTGATCTGAAGAGGGGGCAAGACAAAGAGTTTGAGGCAGAGAATTCCACAATTTTTGGGTCTAGTGGCTGAAAGCACAGCAGCCGGTGGTAAAGCGGAGAGAGGGGTGTGGAGTGCTGGGGATAAGCTGAGGTTGGATTGCAGAGCTTCATTTACTAAGTTAGATAAGAGTCCAAAATAAATTAGAGATGGCTTGTGTGGAAAAAAGTGGTGAGGGGAACTGGAATGGAAAGGAGGGAGATCATGGGGAAAAAAATATTTAGCCTGGAAATTTGTAAAGTGACGATACACAGTGATTCTGGCCATTGCTTCAGGCGGGAGATTTTGAAGCGCTCCCAGTGTGCACCTAGTGCGAGTGACCAGGCTCCAATCCTGCTCCTTCTTTTATGGATGGCTTCCGGTGTTCCTCTGTGCCTCGTCCAATTTTAATCGAGTTGTGGCACAACCCTTGTAGTATTCAAACAGTTGATGTGCCACATCTTTAAGATTGGCTAGGTGTCAACATAGTGAAGGATCATGAAATGAATCAGGCTTTGTCACCCCATTACCATAAAGGAAAATAAAGGATGCAGTCTACATCTTGTGGTGTTCTCTATTGCGTTGGCTGATTTGACTTTAGTTAAAAGAATTAAAGTCTTATTATGAATACAACATAATTTGTGTGAATTCTAGAGCACAGTAGGGGGCCATTTTATCCATTAAACATACATTGGTGTTCACGCCTTGTCTGGAGCTAATTATTCCAATTACCTGCTCACTTCACATATCTTTTTCACTTACCTTTGGATCTCTGAACTCACTCCAACGCACTCTTCACCGGTTTCCCCAGCTCCACTATTCAAAAGATTAACTCATTCAAAACTCTGCCGCCCACATACTGACCCGGACGAAACTCCGTACCCACATCTCATCAGTTCTGGCCAAGCTCCACTGGCTCCCCATCACCGAACAGATCGACTTCAAGATCCTCACACTCGTGTTCAAATCTACTCCCTGGCACCTCCCTACTTCTCCGACCTCCTCATTCTCCAATCCATCACCCAGCGCCTCCGCTCGATTGGCACCAGTTTCCTGCTTGTCCTTCGCACCCTCTGCCCCACCATCAAAGGCCCTGCTTTCAGCTACTATGCCCCAAAACTCTGGAAAACTCTCCCTCAATCCCTTTGCCTTGCCCCCTCTCTACCTTCTTTAAGTCCCACCTGAAAACTTCCCTCTTCGACCGTGCTTACTCGCACCTCCCCCCTTCCCCCCAGCTTGGAGTCAGGCTCCACCACTGTTAAGTGCTCTGAAATGCTACCCTGCATGGAGGGTGCTATATAAGTGCACGTTGTTGTTGTTGAAGTCCCTGTCTCTGCCTCGCTCCATCGCTAACTGAATTTAATTTTCACCTCTTTACCATGGCTATGGGTAACCTTCCTCCTTCCAATCTCCATTGCCCAATGTGATCCATCATTGTGAAACTGTTTGAAGTACTGGTACCAGGCCTATCTGAGGAACCACACTACAGAAACTATAGTACATAGGATTGGCTTGGTTATAACATTCTGATGATTAGTATGTCATCTTGGAGTCAGCTTAGCTTTAAGGAGATCCCTTGTATCTTTCTGTTTTCTCCCCCCCCCCCCCCATAATCTCTGTAGAGTGATTTTATATATGTATTTACAAGACAGATGGGGAAATTCAAGAATCCACAGGAGGAATTGGAACAAGGGAAAAAAGGGAAGTGTTTATAGTCTTGTTTTCACAAAGAGATTTTCCTTTCCAAATCACATTTGATATCTGGGATTTTGGATTGCAAAAATTATATTTTTCATCAAATATTTAAAGCCTGGGTTCAGACTTTTTTGTAAAGCAGTGCTTTGTGGGTTGAGGTTTTCTAAATGCAGATGCATCAGGCTAAGTCTTACAGATGCGATTTTCTCCTACATTAGTGGATTTTCTCCTATATTAGTGGATTTTCTCTGAAAGAACAAACAGTTTAAAAATTGCTTTGCAAATGAAAGCTACATAACCTTTCTCAGAGCCTATTGCTGTCTGATTTGTTGTGATTTTATTAAACTGCTTACAAATGTAGACATTATCATAGATGAAAAATTATACCTAGAAATGTTAACACAGTAGATTATTTTAAACTAGCAAGTAGACTCTCTGGAGGCATGTCATTTGGATCATTGCATCTTCCTTAAGAAAGAACTTTATCTGGACAACATTTAGAATCTTCTTGTATAAATAACAATATGAGATTTTTGAATATTAAAACATGTCATCTTGCATAGATTATGATTTAATTTTACTCAAGTTATTAGGCTTCTCATATTGAATATTATTTATTTAACTTATGCAAGATATAAATTTCAGATGATTCTGTCAATCTGATAAGTACAGCCGAGACTCTGCACCAAATAGGTATTGTAAATATGCCAGTATAAACTGTTTTCATGATCTGCATCTACATTGCTGATTTTTTCAATCTAGACTCCGATGGCCAATACACTTTTATTTGTTCAGAACCCTTCTGAATTTCAAAAGTGTTCATTTAGTACCGGAGTGAAGTACCACAGCAAAGATGTACCACATTCCTCCTCAAACCCGATGATGAATAATCTCTTAGAATCATAGAATATTATAGCACAGAAACAAGAAATCATATCTGAGTTGATGTTTTTCTCCACATACTATATTCCGCAACACAAAATTACATTTGTATAATGCCTTTCACGTCAGAGGGATGTCACACTTTCTTGCTCACTCCTCAAATTCTTTAAATTCTTTTTCAAGCATCCGTCTAATTCTATTTTGCATAAATGAATTGGTTGACTTTGCTTCAATATCTATGGGCGTCAGAGAATTCCACATTTTGTAAAATCTCGGGTTAACCACTTAAAAGGAGGACGATACCAATCAAATTTGTACCAGTATGTTGGCGATGCTGAATACCATCCTGAAAAAATCTCTAAATGTAACCAGTAATTAATTTCAAAATCTCTAAATACCCTCTAAACATTTGTCATCCAAGAACGATCAAATTTAACCTGTGGTTAATTTACATTGGTGATTTTACCAAGGGGAACAGCATCGCGGGTTATATCCCAGCATATCTGGTTCCAACACCCCATCAAGTCTAGAAGATATACCACTACAGAACGGCTCGGCATCTCTAGTTTCTAGGCACGTTGCAGAGATGGGGGGAAAGCTGAACAGATCAGAGCGTGGATATGGGGGTTAAAGAACAGTTACAATAGATATATTTTGGTCACTCTTTTTCTAAATTTTCTTGTACATTCAAGTCTCTCATCTGTCCTGACTCAGTTGCCCAATGCCAAATCACGCACTTCCTTTTTTTATGGACATCTTGACATATTGTTCAAGAAACAATCCTCAATGAACTCTAAAAGACCCTCCCCATTCTGCCCACACTCTATTGTATTTTCCCAGTCTAACTTAGTATAATTAGTCACCCTGTATTGCTTAAGGACTTCCACATCAATTTCATTACCACAATCTAGTAGTCTATAGTAAAACATACACCAAGGCAATTGTTCCTTATTTCTATCCAAAAAGCCTCTCTTTGTACAGTATTCTCCTATCCAACATTTCAAACCTATTTGATCCACATACTATTCTGACAGGGTAATTGACTCTGACAACTAGTAATAAAGTTTTGTGGGTTTGACCTTTTACATAGACAGCAGATTTCTATTTTGCTGGGTGAGCTATCAATAGCAAACCTTTTCTCCGAGCAAAACTGATCCAAATCAAAGAAACACCATGGCAACTGAATTTCTAAAATGTAAGCTATCGAGTTGTGGAATACTGACTCAAAAAACCGAAATAAATCCACTGTTATTAAATAAAAGCCTAAGTGCATTTGTATATATGTATTCCTCTTGGTGAACTGTAACCAAATTACTTTGAGAGCAATCTCATGAATACAGCCAGCTTGAATAAAAAATCCCCAGATGTTAATAAATATGCTGGTTTAGCCAAAGAAGAATTACCGTGGATTGTGAAAGGCCACAGCTGGCCCTGCTGGAATACGTTGTTTCAATGTTTCTGTGTAATTACCTCTTGTAATGGCCAAGCAGCATTTCCTGTATTTGTAACTTTGTAATCCTGAAACCGGAATTTGTTCAGAGACCTTTCTGAGTATCTGTCCAAGCAGTTCACAATTCTATCATTGCTAACCATCCCGCTTACTTGCTTTATTTTATCAATGCAGCACATATTACCACAGAGATAGAACAAAATACCAAACGTATTTATATAACATAGAATAATAGTAATCCTTGATAATTTGATATAGTGCCTTATGGTAGAATCTTACAGCACAGAAGGAGGCCATTTGGCCCATCATTCGTGTGCTGGCTCTTTGTCCAGAGTCCCTCCCCTTCTCTACCCCATAGCCCTGCTTGGTGCACAATACAGTTATAGTATGAGAAAATGTAACTTTAATTTTCATACCTCAGTTCTTTGGTTGCTTCAAATTGTTTCCTTTATTTTTCCTCCTTCCAATGTACCGTTCTCGGAGTGACATAGAATCTCTTACTCCTGCATTCGCTGATCAAGCTGCAACTTTGACCTCTGGCAAGCAGAACATTTAAAACTCTTAAGAATTACCTTTTGCTTTACGCTGAAAGAGACCAAAGGCACAAAGTGTTTCTTTTTTGGGGGGGTTGGACCCTTATGAAGACTCCTGAGCATTAGATACAATACAAAATTACATTTGTATAGCGACTTCCACGTCCGGGAGGACGTCCCAAGACATCCCAAATATAATTTGCTGCAAGCATCTTCATAGCTACAATGGGTTGAATAGCCTCTTGCTCATACGTTAGTGTGTATGTCTGAACAGGTCAACTATTATCAATTGTTTTCCTTTTGATAATTGGAGAGTCATTGTACATACCAGTAAGCTCTGATGATACCTTCATTATGAAATGGTAATTCAAGGAATCAGTTATAATAATTATGTAAGACTAACATGCTTTTGACCTTGAGTATCAACTTGACTCAGTTATAATAATAATAATCCTTGCATTTGATATAGCGCTTTTCACATCGGGAGGACGTCCCAAAGCGCTTCACAGAACACACTGTAAAGTGAATTGACTGTACATTTGTGGGCGAACGCGGCAGCCAATTGCGCACAGCAATGTCCCACAAACAGTCGTAGATTGAAAATGACCAATTTTTTATTGGTTTTGGTTTTGGAGGGATTATTATTAGGCGTGTGGAGTAAGGAAACTTGCCCAAGGTTTTGCCCTGCCTGGAATTGAACTCAGGTCTCTCACTTGCAAAGCGAGTGCTAAAAGCAGTTGCTAAAAGGTGTCGGTTCAAGCTTCAAAACGGGATTTTGAACTCCATCTATTCCAATGCTATAGTAGGAGACGGTTGGACATTAAAGATCCCATGATATTATTCAAAAAAAGAATAGCGCTGTGTTCATCCACCTACTCCTCATCATCCACCTCCAGCCATTTCTCACATCTAACGCAGCTGATAACCTTATCCATACATTCATCACCTCCCATCTCAATTTTTTTCGAATGGTCTCCTCCCTGGTCTCACCATCTCTATTATTCATAAAATCCAGTTAATCAAAACTCCACCACCTGTATCCTCACTCATACTAAACTCTGGACCCCCATCATTCCAGTTCTTGCCAGGCACTGCTGGCTCCCTGCTGCAGAACGGATTGATTTCAAGATCCTCTGAAGACTACTCCACTTGAAGGGTGCTATATAAAATCGTTATTTATTTAATTTAGCCTATTTATCACAATAACGTTTGTAGAAAGTACAAACATTTTGCTGACATGTTTTCCAAATATTTAAAAACAAAATTTAAAGAAACATTCTTTTATGCAGGATTATAAGCAGGAAATTTAGGACCACAATAGATCCAGCTGTTGTAACAGCAATTTGGAACGCATTGTATGTTGCAAAAAATAATTTATTTCATACCTAAAGTGATTGTTTCTCCAATGTAGTATTTTCATCAAGTTAGTTTAATTTTTAATCAGCAAATGCCTGTAAATAAGAATAAATAGAAGGGCAGCATTCAATCGTCAGAAGTGAAAGTGTGTACACAACATTTTTTGAAATCTAAATCCCGGTAGAAATATGGATTAATGAAACTACTGGCATTAGGGCAAGCTTACGTTTTATATTTGGGTCACAATTCAATAGGGGGATGTCACAATTCCTGCTCATCTGTAAACTTGACAGCACGTTGTTGAACAGCAGCCCAGACTGAATGTAGCCTATCACTTTTTAAGCTCACAATAATGTTGAATTATTTCTGCTGACTTCAGGTCAGCCTGTTCTCCAATCTCCTTCATCACCTGAATAATACAATGCCATAACACAGTAACAATGACTGAGTCAACATAAAAGGCGTAAATCACAAGTATCATTTGAAGTCTGGTTGATTGCAGGAAGATGCTGATCGTATGTAAAGTGAATCAATTTATAGTTATGTGATAATTATAAGATAAAAGTTGTGTTTTTGATCATTCTAGACTTAGAGATTCTGTGGGGGAGCTGCAGTGGTTGTAATTCTATTCATTCTTAACTGCAAGAGTACAGACTAATGAAAAATGATTTACTTCAGAGATTGAATTACAGCGTTTAACTTCATTTTAATTGTATTGTACATAGTATATATAAATAAACTTTTGTTTTGAACTGAAAAAATTAATCAGAATCTACAATTACGATTGGAATAAGGAGTTAATTGTGCACTTCCAGGATAAGTCCTGGAGTCCTGTAGCTCAGTGGTTAGAGCACTCGCTTTGCAAGTGAGAGACCTGAGTTCAATTCCAGACAGGGCGAAACCTTGGGCAAGTTTCCTTACTCCACACAGAGCCTAGTAATAATCCCTCCAAAAAACAAAAACAATAATAAATTGGTCATTTTCAATCTACGACTGTTTGTGGGACATTGCTGTGCGCAATTGGCTGCCGCGTTCGCCCACAAATATACAGTCAATTCACTTTACAGTGTGTTCTGTGAAGCGCTTTGGGACGTCCTCCCGACGTGAAAAGCGCTATATCAAATGCAAGGATTATTATTATTATAAAATCATTGGGGAGGACTCCTTATTGGAGTCCATACATGGATGATGAGCTTGTTTAGGACATGATGGGAGATCCCCGAAAAAAAACATACCCATGACATTCCCCCCTACAAGACCTTTCCGATGAAGAATAAATCATGTCTCTATGTCATTCGGTTAGACAGACAGACATTTTGTCTTTATTAGTATAGATGTATCTCTCTGGAAGGGTGTGTGATCTCTGTTGCTACTTTGTTGCACAATACCATGCATACTTTTTGGGGCTTAATTAAAGCATTTTTTAAATATTTTTTAATACAGCTCATCAACTTTAGGAGATCCCCAAACAAAATATGCCCATGAAACTCCCCCATGCAAGACCTTTCCAATGAAGTATAAATCACGTCTCTACGTCAATCAGTTATTGCGATCTTGGTGGATAGACACACACAGACATTTTGTCTTTATTAGTATCGATAGATGTTGTAACATAACATATGCAAGTGATAGACCTGAGTTCGATTCCTGGCAGGGCGAAACGTTAGGCAAGTTTCCTTACTCCACACGCCTCTGTTTAACTTGAGTAAGTAGGAACTTTGTTGTTGGTCAATTGGCGGATTGCTTTTCCGGGGGTAATAATTCCTTTAAAAAAAATAAAAAATTGTTCACTCAATCCATGGCTGTTTGTGGGACACTGCTATGTGAATAGGTTACCGTGTTTCGCCCACAAGGTATGCAGTCAATTCACTTTACAGTATATTTTGTGAAGCACTTTGAGACATCTCTAAGACATAAGACACTATATTAAATGCAAGGATTATTATTATACACTATGTAAAATGTACATCTGAAGAGCAGAGAAATGCTTCAAGGAATTCTTAATGTCTTGCTGAATATTTGAATTCAATTGAGAAATAATAAAACTATTGGTTTGGGGTTAAATTTCATCAGAATTTACAGGTGGCATTTGATAAAATTCTGTGTGAGATTTTCAAAGAAAGTTAAAGATCATGGAATTAATGGTAAATCAGCTAGCTAGATTGGAAATTATCTCTGCCGCAACGGTGCTCTGAGACATTACCCAATGTGAAGATTGCAATGTAAATGGAAGTTGTTGTACAAAAGTAATGCTTTTTATGTTTTTCAAATCAAACTTTGGTAGCTATGATCTTTAGCCAATGTAACAACCAAATGGAAGTAATCCAATTAAATGTTTGGTGATTCTCAATCATGACACTTTATGATGTACTGTATATTGATTTGATTTTAGCAAATGTAGAGTGCTTCAGCGCTTGAGTAGATTTTCAGCCACACCATAAAGCTCCAAGAACCTTAGTGAGTTGGGTTTACGCTGCAACATTCAATTCGTATTGTAAATTGTTATAAAATATCACTTTGCCATATAGTAATACTTGCATTTGATTCAAATTGGCTGCTATGTTTGCCTACACTCAACAATAATTGTTCTGACAATAATTGTTTGGACAGTTCTGATGAAGTCATCAACCTGAAACATTACGTTAACCTACATTACGTTCCTCTCTCCATAGGTGCTGCCTGACCTGCTGAGTGTTCCCAGCAACTTCTTTTTTTATTTCAGATTTCCAGCATCTGCAGTATTTAGCCTTTTAACAATAATTGTTGTCGAGTGAGTGTAGACAAACATAGCAGCCAATTTGCACCCCACAATCAACCATGAACCCAAATGTACCTTGGGTTTTACATTAGATAGGTGGTCAGGATCTTTAAAGTTCATCTGAATAGGCATATGGGACCTTGGTTTAACGCCTCATCTGAAGGCCAGCACCTCTGACAATGCAGCTTTCCTGCAGTACTCCACTAAGGTGTCAGCATATTCTGTGAGTTTATGGCCCACAAAGAGCTTGAACCTAAAACCTTCTGACCCAAGAGCGAGAGTGCTACAAACTGACTTTAACTGACACACTTTGATATGGGTAGCATGGGTAGTGTAGATAATGCAAGTGTTATTTAGAGCTGGGTTCCCTTTCTATAAAAGGACTTTTTATAATGTGTATGCTAACAAAGATGAAAAAATAAAAATTACTTTATTGAAAAGATTCTGCTCTCGACCTTTTTATTCATTTATTTTTCTTATGTAAATGAAGATTGAACAGCTGATTAAAGCAGCTTTCCCTTAGCTTCTGAAAATGAGCTTTTTCATTTTTGTTTGTTTTCACAGAATGATGAAACTGTCGTTACTGGGTCATGATAGATTGTCATGAAAATACTGATGGCTTGAGTAGTTGATTCACTGAATAATAGCAACAGTGCCAAAGTGATTCACCATGAGTACTGCTAATGGTGACATTTGTCCAGAGGAACAAGACCCTCCTTTAAACCCTTTATGCTTTGAGTGTGGAGAACAGCACTGGACAAGGGAAAACCATCTGTACAACTATCAGCATGAAGTGGATGATGATCTGGTTTGCCACATCTGTCTTCAGCCCCTGTTACAGCCACTGGACACCCCCTGTGGCCACACATTCTGCTATAAGTGCCTGCAGAATTTTTTGCAAGAAAAGGACTTCTGTCCCTTGGATCGCAAAAGGCTTCACTTTAAATTGTGCAAGAAGTCCAGCATTCTTGTTCACAAACTGCTGGACAAACTGCTGGTGTCCTGTCCATTTGGAAATCTCTGTAAGGAGGTGGTACAGCGGTGTGACCTAGAAGCACATCTTAAACACAGGTAAGCAATGCCTTGAAGTAACATTGGCGTGGAATAAGTTTGTATTCCTGCCATAAATATCAATTGTTTTCAATAATTAGGAGTACTGGTGATATTTGGTTCCTATTTGTAAAAGGTTTGGCACTTGGGACATCCTCCTGACGTGAAAGACACTAAACAAATGTATTTTTTTGTTGTTGTTGTTTGAAAGGATGCAATAAGCTTCAAGAAAAGGATTCTCCATGTAAAATTGTAAAATGCAAACTGTAAATCAATGGAAGATGGTCTAAGATTTCACCTTATTTATCTGGACCTCAGGAACAGTATCAGAGGAGGATGAAGCACTTTGAGTACAATGCCTTATGTTGGTAGAAAATGTTAGTGGTCCATATTGCCAGATCTGTGATGGTCACTGCAGTGCTGAATTTCCTTGATACTGAGCTCCTTTTGAGGCTCCATCTACTGTGACCCACTCTACTCCACTGTACTGAAATCTACCCCAACAAAAATCAGTACTGAAGGGACAGTACCAAAGGATCAGATAGCAAAGTAATGTGCAGATCAGTACAGTACTGTGCTATCAATTTATGAATTATGTAATTTGCAACTAATCTTTTTATTAGTTAATTACACAACAACAACAGCTTGCATTTATATAGCGTGCTTCACACGGGATAGTGTCCTGGAGCACTTGACAGTGGCGGATTCTGAACCCCGAGCCAGGGGGAGAGGGAAGTCACCATAAGCATGATCAAAAAGGAAGGTCTTTATACAATTAAGGACACTTGTAATTCTTGTATTTACATATAATATTCAATACATTGTCATTGTCAGGAGTACTGTAACTCAGTTAGCGTCGCAAGCGAGAGACCTGGGTTCGATTCCCAGCAGGACGAAACCTTGGGCAAGTTTCCTTACTCCACATGCCTGATAATAATCCCTCAAGTAAAAACAATAATAAATTGGTCACTTCACTCTATGACTGTTCTTGGGATACTGCTGTGCGCAATTGGCTGCTGCGTTTCGCCCACAAATATACAGTCAATTCACTTTACAGTATATTCTGTGAAGCGCTTTGAGACATCTAGAAGACATGAAAAGCACTATATCCAATGCAAGGATTATTATTATTACACATGGTTTACAGAAGTTTTACAGATGATGCATACAGTTGACCCAATTGTTGGCTTTGGAGTATGCAGCGTAGGCCGAGGGGAAAACAATGTGAAGAATGTCTTTGGTGCACAGAATATGAAGGAGGTAGTGGAGTACAAACAAGCTGAAGATAAAGTTATGTTCTGTTTGTACACCTAACAACATTTACCTACTCACTTTACTACAACCAAACTCTGGTACTGGCAAGAGACATGAGTTCTAAATTGATATGTCCGCAGTTTAATGCTGAGCCACAAGAAACGACAGTGCTTACTCAGTATCCCTGTGATCTCAAGTGTTTGACTTTATAGCTAGTGCACTATATAGCAGTGTTTTAAGCAAATTGCTTTATTTTTCATTTTATTGCTTGTACTGTTGTACTTTATGATTTTTTTTAAAAAATCATTGTTCCATTTAGCAGCACTGTAATCATAGAATCATAGAATTTTATAGGAAAAACAGGAGACCATTTGGCCCATCTAGACTTCACTGCCTCTCAGAGCAAGTTGTTCTTTCAATCCAACTGCCCTGCCTTATCCTTGTATCCTTTCAAACCTTTATCTTGTTTACTTACTTCTTGAAAGCTTCCCAATGGACTCTGCCTCTACCACACTATGCTGGACAACCTATCCAGTGAGTCATAACTCTGATACTATGCGTTGTGGAATGCTGGAAAATGATCCTTGTTCAGACAGCAACAACAACAACTTGCATTTATATAGCGACCTTCATGACCTTCAGATAGCATCCCGAAGACAAAGTTTGTAACACAAGGAGTTCTTGATCTAAAGTGGCATCCACCAGAAATCAAAGGGGGAGTATTCTGTTCAAAATATTCCACTGTAAGTATTTGAAAATAAGATAGTTAAAACATAACTATTTTTATCAGCAGTCAATTAATCACCAGCAATTTATTCTGATGATTAATTGACTGTTATACTGGGTCGCCCTCTCTCCTAGACCATTTTAGTGACCTCAGTTACTGCAGGACTCAGTGTGGGTAAGTTTGTGTAAGTTTCTCCTGGTGACCTGGCCAACAAATTCCCAGATTAAAAAAATGGTCATTCACTTACTGGTTGATTGTGAGACATTGCTGTGTGCAAAATTGGCTACTACAAATACAGTTAATACACCTGACAGGGAAACAAACTTATTATTATCAATAATAATAAAATTGCCAATTTGTTTTTTCTGAGTTGAGTGGCATTAGATAAGGACCCATGCCAGGCTACCGTTTAAAGCTCATCCACATAATTAACATCACCAGAGCAGCCGAGGGAAGGAGATACTAAACGGAACATAGATTTTCCTTTTCTTTGTAAAACTATGTACAGCGATGCTGTACTTGTGCACATATCTCATTTTAATTAAAGAACTTAAGTGTAATATGACCACTATAAATAATTATTATTAATAATAATCCTTGATTTAATAAGGTGCCTTATGTATCAAAGCATCTCAAAGCATTTCACAGCATTTTACTGTAAAGGGTAGTAATTGTGCACTTATAGCCAACACGACATCCAATTTTACGCAACAGCCATGAAGTGAAAAATAATAATAATAATCCTTGCATTTCATATAATAATACTAATCCTTGCATTTGATATAACACTTTTCACGTCTTCTAGATGTCTCAAAGCGCTTCACAAAATATACTGTAAAGTGAATTGACTACATTTTGTGTGTGAAACGCAGCAGCCAATTGCACACAGCAGTGTCCCACAAACAGTCGTGGATTGAAGGGACCAATTTATTATTTTTTTTCTTGAGAGATTATTATCATGCGTGTGGAGTAAGGAAACTTGCCCAAGGTTTTGCCCTGCCGGGAATCAAACCCAGGTCTTTCACTTGTGAGGCGAGTGCTCTAACCACTGAGCTACAGGATTCCTCATCACGTCGTTGAGACGTCTGAAAGCACGTCACAGAATATATTGCGAAGTGAATTGAGCGTATATTTGTGGGCGAAACGCGGCAGTAAATTGTGCACACCAGTGTCCCACAAACAGTCGTGGATTGAATGATTAATTTATTATCATTATTATTTTTTTGAAGGAATTATTACTCCCGGAAAAGCGATCCACCAATCGACTAACAACCAGGTTCCTACTTACTGCTAGGTAAACAGAGGCGTGTGGAATAAGAAAGCCAGGTCTCTCGCTTGCGAGGCAAGTGCTCTAACCGCTGAGCTGCAGGACTCTACAGTTTTAACCAGTTTTAACAGAATAACCAGTTTTGTTGGCTAGGATAGCGGGAGGAATACCCGAATAATATGGGATCTTTAATGTCCACATAAACAGGCAGATGGGACTGCAGTTTAATATTTTATCCGAAGGACAGTATCTCCAACAATGTAGGACTATCCCAGCACTGGAATTATAATAATAAATGATAATAAGCCTTGCATTTGATATAACACCTTATCACATTGTCAAGACGTCTCAAAGGATATACTGTCAAATGGATTGACTGTGTATTTTATGGACAAAATGTGGCAACCAGTTTGCACACAGCAATGTCCCATAAACAGCCATGGAGTGAGTGACCAATTTTATTTTGGAGATCCAGGACACCAGGACAAATTCCTCTTTTCAAATAGCACCATGGGATCTTTAGGGTCCACCTGAACAGGCAGACAGGACCTCAGTTTAACATCTCATCTGAAGGACGGCACCTCCAACAATGCAGTACATCTCCAGAACTGCATTGGTGTCAAGTTAGACTATGTGATTACAAGTACCGATGTGGGGCTTGAACCCATAACCTTCTGACTTGGAGGCAAGAATACCACTACACCAGGCTGACACACACATTATTACTGTTACGTGTATAATTGTCATGTAAAAATGCGATTTAAAATTAATGATTCATTTGGGTTCTGATAAACCTACATAACCATATTTATTCTTCCCTTTGCCCCATTTCAAAATTTATTTCTGTCCTTTGTTTCCTTTCCTTTCAGATTTGCTATGTAGACTCTACACATTGTATCATCCTTTCTGCTCTATTCTCGGATTGTATTTTCGACAATCTTTCTTGTTTAAATTAACTTTTAACTTTAGTAAGAATAATTTGCCTGCACAATTTTTAAAAAAATTGAACTATTTCTACTTTACTAAATTGCAACATCTGACAAAATAAATCTACAAAGTGAAGAGCACTGAAGTAAGAAGAATGTACTCTTAGTCCTGTAATTCTGCTCTATTATCCAGTAGACATTTTAATCGTTTTCATATGCTCTTGTAAAATTCCAGATGTTTTTGTTTAGAGGAAATTCCCACATCATGACGTAAGGTGTATTTTTTTTTACCTTAAACATACTTATTTCATTTTCATAATAAACGCTGTAAGATGTCTCCTGAGTGAAGAGCACTATATTAACGCAAGTTGTTATACAAATTTCAGAATTTGGAAGCAAGAAATTTTAAGTATGGACAAATATCAAAATATCTTGAAGTATAGCAGAATAAAAGCTGCAGAACACTTGTGTATTATACAAGAAGATGTTGACCACTAGATCAGTTTACAATTTTTTAATGTTCTGAATATATTCTGTCATTGAGTATTAGATTAACCATATTTGGCAAATATTAACTAAGAAGGATTGCATATTTGCCCTGCGTTTATTTAAGAACAATCAACTCAGATAAAGGATCTTGTTTCTGTTAACTATTCTGCCTTGTAACTTTATCTGTTTTTTCTTAGCCTAAAATACTATTTGGACTTAACATGTAACATGGTTGAAATGTACAAAATTCATAAATTCAGGCTCAATCTGGGACAGTAGTTCAGGATTAAAGCCAGTAATTTGTGATTAGAATATCAAAATTTGAATCCTAGATCCACTACATGAAATTTATTCTCTCAAATAAAATTGGTCATTCACTTCATGGCTGTTTGTGGGACATTGCTGTTTGCAAATTGGCTGCCACATTTACCCACAAAACACAAAGTCACTACACTTTACAGTACAGTATATTCCTGTGAAGTGCTTAGGGATGTCCTTTTGACATGAAAGGCACTATACCAAATGTAAGAATTATTATCAATAATTTGTTAAGGTCTGTGAGAAACTGGATTCAGAGTGAAAATGGATTGAATTTTTCACCATTCTGTGGAATCTTACATTTTAAGGCAAAATAATTGCACACAGCAATGTCCCACAAACAGCCATGAGTGGCCAATTTTATTTGGGGAATTATTTGCATGACACTGGGAGAAATTGCCATCTCTTTTAGATTGTGCCATGGGATCTTTAACGTCCAAATGAACGGCAGATAGGACCTCAGTTTAATGTCTCATCTGAAAGACGACACCTCCGACAATGCAACACCCACCAGCGCTGCATTGGAGTGTCATCTTAAACTGTGAGTTCAAGTCCAAACATTCACTTTCAGATTACTTTTAACAGTTTAGCTCTTTGAAATATCCCTTTGTTCCAAATTATCATTCTAGCGCGATCACACCTTCCCTATCTTCTTTATTAATCCTTGTTATTATTTCAAAATAAGAATCAGATCATCCTCTCACCTTCTCAACCAGATTATCCTTGTCTCAAACCTCTTGAAGTCTCATTCTACAGAATCATTGCTGACATGTCATTACTTTGGTTGATCAAGCCCCAGCATTAGCAGCATTCTAATGTATAGGAGGTTGGCCTATTATCTCCAGAAAAGTTGTTACTTCCTCACATGGTAGTTTTCAGGCTGTATCCTGCAGCAAATGTAAAGGCCTGTTCCGAATGTCACTATTTTACTAGCCATGAGAAGTAATGGCTCTCCGCCTCCTAAATAGTCCCAATAGTTTTGTTCATTCTGCTGAACCGTAAAGATCTTCATCGGGCAGCAAGAAAGGTCTGGCAGTCAGAATTGAAGGTTACCCGTAATATTTTCGAAACAACGAGCAAACATGCTTTCATTTGTTCGATTGCTGGCATGTGTGCTGTGGAATCCAACCTGCACAGCGTTGGCATTATTACTGTGCCACTCAATGAATTTGCTCCACCATGTAAAGAAGCCATGAAGTTCTGATGAAAATGCTATCTAAACTGTAGGCTATTGAACAGTTGGCATAAGATTTTATCTTCTAATTCCTCTTTAATCCTGCAGTTCAAGCATTGATTCAGTGTGGCTTTCACGCTAATGGACACCAAAATTCTACACAGTACAACTCTCTGGATTTAAGGTCATCGATTTGATTTTGAGCCAGGCTCCCAAAACCACCTCCAAGAATTTAATCAATGTCAACAGCAGCATTATAAATTAGGTTTACTGAAACTGATTTTAAAATAAACTTTTGAAACCTTCCTTTTTTCAAAAGCTTCTGATAACTCCAATTCTTCAACATTAAAGTAAACATGCAGTTTGGTGTTATTTTTAACTGTTCGCCACTGTAAGTGCTCTGTGACGCTGCCCCAGGTGAAGGACTCTAGTTGCAAGTTGTTGGTGATGTTGCAAATGTAGAGTTCTCAGCCGAGAGAGAGCAGTTCAAAGAGGGAAATGCAAATGCAGTTTCCAGCTTCAATTGATTCTGTCGTATAAAAGAGCATCCGAGTTGAGAAAGTTTGCACTTTCAAGGACCTATTGAGAAACTCATGTTTTGTCTCTAATTGCTTCATTGCCATGTTGTTTATTGAGTCAAATGAGGGCACTATTATTCAACTTGGTCAAGAGATAATAATAATAATCCTTGCATTTGATATAACACCTTATCACATCTTCGAGACATCTCAAAGTGCTTCACAGAATATATTGTAAAGTAAATTGACTGTATATACCAACAACAAAGGGTGATTGCTACCCCAAACTCAGGTGAGAGAAATAATAGACAAGCAGAGAGGGTGTATAGCATGTGGAATCATTTTACTCAAGAAGCCAATGGAGATGGACAATATGGTCTATTTGAAGTGGAATTTATTTGATTTTTTTAACAGTGAAGGGAATTGGGATCATGCGAGATAGGAAAGGTGTTTTTTGGAAAATGTGACTGGCCAGTTAGACAATAAGGGTGTTTTTCGATGAAACGCATACCTGTGAACCAGTTAATTAAGAAATTCTGAAACTACCACCCAATTGCCATATAGTATCCCGGATTTCAGCAAAGTCTTTCCCTGTTTAGAAAGCCTGCATTTATCGCAAATAGATTCTATCCATACTTAAAAGCAATGCAGAAATTCCTTGGACCGTGGCTGAACCTTCATCCTTACCACCCCTAACCTCTGGAACTCCCTGCCTCTGTCCCTTCACCTCGCCCTTCCATTTCTCTTTGACCACTCTTATGGACAAATAATGAAATTGGTAATTCCACATTTCAGTTTTAGGAAGAAGAAAAGACTGAACAAGCTATGAATTTTACAGCTTAAAGCCTTCAGAAAAATTTAGTTAAAGTGGACATCCATCTTGTTTTTTCTTTTTTCACAGTGCGGAAGTCAGGCGGGAGGAAGTATGTATAGAATGTTTTATTTGGAGCTGAAGGGAGCAAGTCTTATTTCACTGACCTTGAAGTGTTTGATACTGTCAGTGGATGCCAAAAGTAAATAAGTGTTCCTTTCCTTAGCAATGAGATCCTTCATTTTGCTGAGCACTCAATTTAAAAAAGAAATTGAATGCTTCTCAAGGATGTAACATGTGAAGGTATTTGGGCTATTGTTGATAAACTTGATCAGTTTATCATTTAAATTCCTTGATGTATTACTGCTTTGTTACTAATATATGAAGGATATTGATTTTTTTATATTTAATCATGCAAAATAACCCAATATCTTATGCTGTCCCACATTATTTGACATTTATTTGCAATGTGTAAAAGTAACTGTTGCCTTCAAGAGGAAAAAATATTCTCAATGCAATATTAAAATGCACTTGACGTTGGTCAGGATTACAAGCAGTAAATTGTGATGTTCAGATGACGTATTGAACATCTTGATTAGATAACTGCCTTTCTGATCCACTGTCAAGTTATCAGTAGTCTTTATGTCATCACAATTGAGGCCTAAGTTACATAATACAAATTGGATTTCACTATTTACCATCTGATACCCTTTCATAATTTGGAAGCCTACTACAGTATTGGATCCTTCTTAACCCTTTCTACCCCAGACACAGACTTTTAAGTCTTTCATCACAACAGCTGAATGTTAAAGATCCCATGATACTATTTATTCATAGAGAGAAGGGATTTTCTCCCAATGCCCTAACCAACAACCAAGCTAAAATTAGTCATGCATCTCCTGACTGTTTTTGAAACATTGCTGTGCATAAATTGACTATCGCACGTAACCATAAAATAGTCACTATACTTTACTGCATCCTGAGAATTGCTTTGAGATGTAATCCCAAGGTGAAGGGGCGCTATATCAAATTCAAGGATTTTTTTAATACTCTCATGCCTTGTATCAACCTGGTGAATCTGTGTACACCAAAAACAAGATATTACTGCTGCACCATGATCAAAATCTTGTACAGATTCAACAGTAACAACTTGGATTTATATAGCAGCTTCATGTGGGTAGCGTCTCAGATGCTTAACAGGATGTGGCTTGATGCTGAGTTGGAAAGGGAGGGTGAATGACTTGAAGGCACAGTAAAAGAGGAAAGTCTTCAGGTGTGATTTAAAGACGGGCAAAAAGGGGGCAAGACTGAGGGATTGAGGCAAGGACTATTGCGTTTTCAGAGATTCGGAGCATAGGGACTGAAAGCATTACCACCAATTGTGGCATGGAGGAGATAAACGAGGTGCAGAAGTTAGTGAGTGAAGGTAGTGGGTAGACGAGTGAGGTGTGAGCAGATGGGAAAGATAGAGAGGAGAGGTGCTAGGATGGGAAGAAATTTGAGAGTGAGGTCTTGAAATCGATCCGTTCTGCCTGGCAAGAACTAGGGTGATGGGGTTGAGGAGTCCCGTATGCGTGAGAACAAGGGTGAAAGATCATCTGGATCTTGCTAAACATCATTTGGACCTTGTTAACATTGAGCTGGGGAGACTGGTGAGGAGTGCATTGAAAAATTGAGGCAGGAGGTGGTGAAAGCATGAATGAGAGTTTCAGCAGCTATTTCATTAGTTTCAACAACTCTTCTTCGTCCACTTACATTTACATTTCAATATGCAATATAAATGCAAATATTTAATTTGCCTTTTTATGTTTCCGCATGTAATCCTGTTTCTAAATCCATGTACTGTATTTGCAACTCCCAGATACATTAGTGTTTTCATTTGTCAATGCTTAAAAAAAACATTTTCAATAAATGGAAAGCTATAAACAGATATGTAATGTTTTTAAAAGTATTATTGACTTTTTTGTTGAAAAAAAAGAGCATTTTTGTTTATGTCCTTAGTAAAGTGCATTCGTCGACATTCGTGTGAAGATTATAGTTTTGTTTTTAAGTTGATTCACTTTAAGATTACACCGACTGCTATACTTGCTTTCCATTTAATTAAAGGAGAATTAAATAAGTGAAATAAATGCTAGCTATTTGAGAGCACAGGAGAACCCTTGGTTCACATTTGTTTCAAAGCAAAACCTGCGAAGATATTTAATTTGAATCTCAAAATTAGATATTCAAGTAAGATGAATATTAATCCTGCTTTGAATTTTTACTCCTCTCTATACAGTATTTGTATCTCATCGAATCATCCCCTTGGGCTGCTAAATAATTTCAGTAGCTAAACATGTGTCTGAGACTGGAAAAAAATTAGGATCTCCTGAGATCCAAAATCCTCATGGACTTAGCCTTAATTCTGCACAATCTTAAATGTTAAGACTTATCTTGACATTTATATTGTGCAGAATTTTGGAAAATTCCTAAACGCCGCCTTAATGTGGAATAATAACTGCCCAGGTTGGCAAGAGCCAAGGCCTGATGACCCACAGTGTTTACTGTTGTAGGTTAAGAAGCTAAAACACATAACTTGCCTTTCCAAACCCTGGTGAGCTTCACACTGTCTGCTCAGCTAGGATACCAACAACTTGAAGACGCTATCCACTTGAAGGGTGATACATAAAAGTTTTGTCAAACGAGTTGAAATTTCAGTTGACATATCAATTTTATTTCGAAACAGATGTGTACTTGATTTTCTTAAATTACTTGAGTCTCTCTCACTGTATCTGGAAATGTTATTTCTGGGACTGAGTATATGGTGAGTCAGATGTGCTCTGCAGCAGAATAGCAAATCATAGATTATTTTGTACTTGAGTAACGAATCAACATAATTGTAAATCGCAGAAACACTTGTGTGGAGATTGCCTCAATTTTTCCAAGCATAAAAATATTACCAGCACTGTAGAGTATTAGCATGGAAATGTTTTTACATTGGAAAAGCATCGCCTTTACTGGAAAATTGATTTGCATGAAAACTATGCAAAATAAAGTGAAACTGGACCTTTACAGTTTTTAACAGTACTTACAGTAATGTATATAATGATGTATTGCTTAATTTTTGGTTGGTGAAAGCAATCTGTTGGTTTTGTAGCTAAATAGATTGAGTAAAACAGAAAGGAACAAGAGATCACGAAGTCTCTGAATCTTGAGCACCGTATCTATTATACACTGATTGCTACAAATTCTGATTTTATGACGAGGGATTGCAATTTTGAAGAGGTTCTTGAGAAGTTACTTATTTTCTGCTACAGTTAGAAGGTTAGAGGGTCATCTGATATTGGTCTTCATGATAAGTTGTATAAAAACAGATTTCGTCTGGTTAGTGAGTCGGTAACAAGAGGACATAACTGTAAAATAATCCCAAATAATGAAAGATGGGGTTAGAAAACATTGCTTCATGCATAGGGCGGTTGGAATTCTTTGTTACAAACCATTGTTTGACAGGCTGGGATCATTAATTATTTTGAAAGGCATCAGAAGGCTATCTTAAAGCGTTTCACAGGATCAACTGTAAAGTGTAGTGACTGCATTTGCACAAGGCACTGTTCCACAAAAAGCTATGAATATTAAAGAGTATGGGAGCAATGGTTAAGATTAGCTGGCTCACGTGGAGAAAATGGTATATAATTATTTCAAAAATGCATATGAAAATCTTCTGCTAGCTATTGTCAACCCTATGTAGCAATTTTGCTGTATTGAATTAAGGAGAGGATGACTAAATTGGGCAATCAAACAGTTTCCAATTTTAAGACTCTTGTCACTTTTTATTTTTTACCTCTAAATTATTGCTTTCAATGTTGTCCCCAGCACAAACCAAAAATAAATGTCAACAAAATAAAATCCATTTCAACCAGTGCTATAGAAAGAATTCTTTGTTATAACTCCTTATCACAACATCTCAAACTGCTTTTTTTTGGAGGAATACATGGCAGCAATTTTGCACCATAAATAATTAATGAACAGTATATTTACAGTATATTTTGTGAAGTGCTTTAGATATCTCGAACAACAACAACAAAATTACATTTACAGAGCACCTTTCACGTCGGGAGGACGTCCCAAGGTGCTGGACAGTCAGGGGTCAGGACCCGAGCAGGGGGGAGGGGTGGGGTAGGGGTGAGGGAAGCCAGGGAGGTGAGAGCGCGACCAAAGGCACGATCGAAGAGGATGGTCTTGAGATCGGCCTTCAAGGAGGCAAGGGAGGAAGCAAGGCAAAGGGACTGTGGGTTGGAGTTCCAGAGTGTGGGGGCAGAGAAGCTGAAAGCTCGGCTGCCGATGGTCGGACGGGAGACATGGAGCAGGCCAGAGCCTGATGAACAGAGTCAGCGGGCAAGTTAGTAGGAAGTCAGCAGGTCAGAGAGGTAAGAAGGGGCAAGACCATGGATGGTCTTGAAAGTGAGGATGAGGATCTTGAATTTGATCCTCTGGGTGATGGGGAGTCAGTGGAGTCGGGCGAGGGTGGGAGTGATGGGGTCATGGAGCCTGGTGCATGAGAGTACACAAGCTGCAGAGTTTTGGATGATCTGCATCTTGTGAAGGGAAGAGTTGGGAAGACCGATGAGGAGGGAATTTCCATAATCGAGCCTTGATGTGATGAATGCGTGGGTGAGGGTTTCGGCAGCCTGAGGGGTGAGGCAGTGGCGGATTCTGGTAATGTTGCGGAGGTGGTGGTAGTCAGTGCCGGTCATGGCACAGATGTGAGGGAGAAAGGACAGTTCAGGGTCAAACAAGATACCCAGGTGCCTGACTGGCTTTGTGAGGTTGAGTGTGCAGCCGTGGAGGCTGATGCTGCCAGGCCCGAGGTGCGGAGGCGCTGGCATGAGCCAATCAGGAGCGCCTCAGTGTTGGTGATGTTAAGTTGGAGAAAGTTGTCCCTCATCCAGGACTTGATGTCGGACAGGCAGTCGGTCAGGACGCCGGTAATCCTGGAGTTGAGGGTGGAGGCAGAGAGAGGAGTTGGGTATCATCCATATACATGTGGAAATTTACCCCATGTCTGTGGATGATGTCACCAAGGGGGAGCATGTAGATGTTAAAGAGGAGAGGGCCAAGGACAGTGCCCTGGGGGATGCAAGACGTGACAGTGCGGGGACTGGCTTTACGAAAGGGAAGTCATGCTTAACAAATCTTTCAGAGTTTTTTGAGGATGTAACTAGCAGGTTGATAGTATATTTAGATTTTCAGAAGGCATTCGACTAGGTGCCACACAAAAGGCTGCTACACAAGATTAGGCCCCATGGAATTAAAGGCAATATATTAGCATGGATTGAAGAGTGGCTACAGGAAGAAAACAGAGAGTAGGGATAAACGGGACCTTCTCAGATTGGCGGGATGTGACTAGTGGAGTGCCACAAGGATCAGTGCTATATCAATGATCTAGGCGAGAACAAAGAATTTAGAATATCTAAATTCGCGGATGATACTAAGCTAGGTGGGAGAGTATGCTCTGAGGATGACACAAAAAGATTGCAAAGGGTTATAGATAGGCTAGGTGAGTGGGCAAGAAAGTGGCAGATGGAATATAATGTGGGGAAATGTGAAGTATTCACCTAGGTAGTAAAAACAGAAAAGCAGATTATTTTCTAGAAGGGGAGAGACTAGATAGTGTTAGTGTTCAGAGGGATTTGGGTATCCTTGTACACCAGTCACAAAACGTTAGTATGCAGGTATAGCAAGCAACTAGGAAGGCGAATGGCATGTTGGCGTTCATTGCAAAAGGGTTAGAATGCAAGAGTAGGTAAGTCTCGCTGCAACTGTATGGGGCCTTGGTGAGACCCCACTAGAATATTGTGTACAGTTTTGGTCTCCTTATTTAAGAAAGGACATAGAGGGGGTGCAGCGTAGATTCACTAGGTTAGTTCCTGGGATGAGGGGGTTGACCGATGAGGATAGCTTGAGTAAACTAGGCCTATATTCTCTAGAATATAGAAGAATTAGGGGTGATCTTACAACAACAACACCACCAAGATTACACTTGTATAGCGCCTTTCACGTCGGGAGGATGTCCCAAGGCGCTGGACAGTGTACAGCATTTCAGACCCGAGCTGGGGTCAGGGAGGGAGAAGGGAGGGGAGGGGAAAGGGGGTGACCGATGGCATGGTCGAAGAAACATAGAAGATTCTTATGGGGCTTGACAGAGTAGACACTGTGAGACTGTTTCCCCTGGTCGGAGAATCTAGAACTAGGGGTCACAGTCTTAAGATTAAGGGACAGTCCTTTTGAACAGAGTTGAGGAAACACTTCTTCGCTCAGAGGGTAGTGAATTTATGGAATTCAGAAGGCTGTAGATGCTCAGTCTTTGAACATATTCAAGACTGAGATTGATAGATTTCTGAAGGGTAGAGGGATTAAGGGATATGGGGATAAGGCGGACAGATGGAGTTAGGTTAGAGATCAGCCACGGTCTTATTGAATGGCGGGGCAGGATTGAGGGGCTGAATGGCATACTCCTGCTTCTAATTCTTATGTTCCTATGTTCCTATGTTATCATTTCTTTCTTTCAAAACTGTTTAAAATATGGAAGATTATATCTTGTTTTAGGTGTTCTGGAGCCTCAAACCACAGAGCTGCTTTAGAGAGACGTAGGTATTGCAGACTTCAAGCTGAGAGTGGTAATGATAGCAAGTCAACTGTGGCAAATCAAGAAAGTCGGGGACTGCCAGATACAGGCCAGTTACAGACATCTGTGTCTGAGATGACAACAGGGAGACATAGCTCTGCCTCAGCAGCATCAGTTGGTACAGATGAACATGGACAGGACAATCTTGCCTTCGATGAGGGCACTGAAGGTGAAGGTGTCACTGAAAATGGTGAGTGCTTCATCTTGGCAATCCTGTGCAGATTTGAAATAGTAATTGCTACATTTCTGCACATCCTTAACTATATTTTTTACCGTTAATTCTGGAAGCTTGCCATTATCTTGATAATGATAGTGGTATTTTGAGTAAGAAGTATTAAAATTGTGGGTTTGAATAAGTATAGCCTCACAGCAGATTTGGTTGTAAAATTAAATAATAACCTGTAAATTGTCAGTTTTGTTCACTGAAGGATATACTACTACAGTAACAAAACAGAACATGTAGGAGCAGGAGTAGGCCGTTCGTCCCTTCGAGCCTGCCCCGCCATTCAATCATGGCTGATCTTCTAATCTAACTCCAGCTAATAACCGGACCCTGCCTTATCCCCATATCCCTTAATCGCTTTTGCAATAAGAAATCTATCTATCTCAGTCTTGAATGTATTCAAGGACTGAGCATCAACAGCCCTTTGGGGTAGTGAGTTCCATACATTCACCACCCTTTGAGTGAAGAAGTTCTTCCTCAACTCAGTGCGAAAGGGCTGACCTCTGATTTTAAGGTTGTGACCCCTGGTTTTAGTTTCTCCAACCAGGGGAAACAATCTCCCACTATCTACTCTATCATGCCCTTTGATGATCTTATAGGTTTCTATAAGATCCCCTCTAATTCTTCTATATTCTAGAGAATATAGGCCCAAATTGGTCAGTCTATCCTCGTAACTCATCCCCTTCATCCCTGGCACTAACCTAGTAAATCTACGCTGCACCCCCTCCAAGGCAAGTACGTCCATACTGCAAATACTGGACGCAGTATTCCAGGTGTGGTCTCACCAGGGCCCTTTACAGTTGCAGCAAGTCTTCCCTACTCTTATACTCTAATCCTTTCATAATGAATGCTAACATACCGTTCGCCTTCCTAATTGCTGCTGCACCTGCAGACTAACTTTCTGTGATTGGTGTACAAGGACACCCAAGTCCCTCTGGACGCTAACACATTCTAATCTCTCCCCTTCTAAAAAATAACCCGCTCTACTGTTTTTGCTACCTAGGTGGATGACTTCGCACTTCCCTACATTATACTTCATCTGCCACCTACCTGCCCAATCACCTAACCTATCTATGTCTCGCTGATTTTTTTTATTGTCGTGCTCAGTGTTGGCACTTCCTCCTTGTTTTGTGTCATCCGCGAATTTAGATATACTAGCTTCGATGTCCTCATTCAGATCTTTGATGTAGATGGTAAATAGCTGATACCCAAGGACTGATCCTTGTGGCACTCCACTAGTCACATCCCGCCAATCTGAAAAGGACCCATTTATCCCTACTCTTTGTTTCCTACCCATTAACCATTCCCCAATCCACGTTAATATGCTCCCCCGAATTCCATGGGCCCTTATCTTTTGGACTAACCTTTTATGCGGCACCTTATCGAATGCCTTCTGGAAGTCCAAATAGACCACATCCACTGATTCACCCTTATCTAGTTTACTGGAAATGTCCTCAAAAAACTCTTTGAGATTTGTCAAACATAACTTCCCTTTTGTAAAGCCATGTTGACTTGGCCTAATTATATTGTGCTCCCCTAAATACCGCACTACCACATCCTTAATCAATGATTCTAAAATTTTTCCTATCACTGATGTGAGACTAACTGGCCTATAGTTCCCCATCTTTTCCTTTCCACCTTTTTTAAATAGTGGTGTGACATTTGCGATCTTCCAATCCATGGGGTCTGTTCGAGAATCCAAGGAATTTTCGACATAAGGCCTCCACTATCTCACAAGCTACCTCTTTTAAAACCCTGGGATGCAAACCATCCGGACCAGGGGATTTGTCACTTTTTAATGTTAATAGTTTCCCTAGCACCAATTCTCTACTAATGAAACTTTCCCTAAGTTACTCCCTGTCCTTATCCTCTTGGTGCATCTCTATTGTTGGCAGACTTGTGTCTTCTACGGTGAAGACAGACGCAAAGTACCCATTTAGGGACTCTGCCATGTCCTTGTCCCCCATTACAACTTCTCCCGTCTCTGACTGTAGTGGACCTACATTTACCCTCACGAGCCTATTCCTCTTAATATATTTGTAAAAACTTTACAATCAGACTTAATGTTCCTAGCTAGCTTACCCTCATACTCCTTTTTCTCACTCTTAATGAGTTTTTTAGTTTTATTTTGCTGGTTTCTAAAACTCTCCCAATCTTCAGATTTGCCGCTTTTCTTGGCAGTTTTATAAGCCTTTTCTTTTAATTTGATGCTTCAGTAAATTCAGTAATAAGTACTGGTCCAATGATAATGTAACCTAGGAGTTTGCCCAACTGTCTGCAGAGTTGTCTTATGATCTGATCTGTACCATCCTCCCAACTGTACAATATACAGGCAAAAGCCTCATTTCGGAATGGAAGGGATATTAATGGCCCTCTGAAAGTGTTCTCTTTTTTATTACTACTAAACAGTGTTTAAATAAATCATGTTTTCTGGTTTGCAGGTGTCTCGACTGTGGATTTTCAGCCAATCTGTGCAACAAGACAACTGAGTAACGCCTGCATCTATCTTCACCGAACTAACAGCACCGCAAGCTCAGATCTCAGAGATGAACCACAAAGTCCAGCTTCGGAGGAAGGTAGTCCTCTTTATTCCCCTTATTGTTGTCTGCATTTTAAACATAACTTTCATATAAATTTAAATATTTAAGTTATTATTTTAAATTTTCTTTGGTGAGATGAAAATGTCTGTGTAACCTTTTATTAGATTCCGTTTTCTGAATCCTAGAAAGTGCATAAATCGTTCAAAAAGAAGAGCAGTATAGGGGAAATTAATTGTCTTCCCTTAAATAAACTATAGTTTCTTGGTACAGATTTAGACTATTCTTCCACATCTCCTAATATCCTCTTAGACACATTGGCATTCACAAGTAGTTGAACACTTTCTTAAACCCTGTAAATGCAAATTATAGTGGTAACTGTAGTGTTCACTGAATCAATGTAGAACAGGAAGGAACATGGCCTGCATTTATTTTGCAGATCTTATCCGTAGTAGTGATTATGGCAATATAATCCTTTCCTGGCCTAGGGAAGAAAAGTTAATATTAACTTTCCTGCTCCTGTTAATATATTAACTATCCAGGCCAGTGAGCCCTGCTAAAAAGTAGATAGTTGTAATTATCGGCAATTTATAAAGCGTCTTTCACGTCGGGAGGACGTCCCAAAGCACTGAACAGTCACGTGTCGGGGGCCAAGCATGGGGGAGGGATGGTGTAGGGGTGAGGGCAGGCAGAGAGGTGGGAGGGCGACTGAAGGCATGATCGAGGAGAAGGGTCTTGAGACCGGCCTTGAAAGAGGCAAGGGAGGAAGCGAGGCCAAGGGACTGTGGGATGGAGTTCCAGAGTGTGGGGGCAGAGAGGCTGAAAGCCCGGCCACCGATGGTAGGGCGGGTCGGGCGGGAGACATGGAGCAGACCGGAGCCCGCTGAACGGAGGAACGGCAGGTTGGTAGGGAGTCAGCAGGTCAGAGAGGTAGGAGGGGGCAAGGACATGGATGGCCTTGAAAGTGAGGACCTGGATCTTGAATTCGATCCTCTGGGGGATGAGGAGCCAGTGGAGTCAAACGAGGGTGGGGGTGATGGGGTCGCAGAGCCTGGTGCGTGAGAGTACACGAGCTGCACGAGATAGTTGTGAGTGTTGGGCGGGGATAGGATCAGGCAGCAATGTTTTGCTGTCCACAACCCAATAATCTACCCTCATTGTCTATGCTCACACGTGTGGTCATTTGGGAGAGAGATGCTGATACCTACATATGCTCGTAAAAAGAACTATAGCATGTTATTTATGTGCAGGGGAATGGATTCCATTTATGGAATGGAACTAAATAGAGGCGTGATGGACCAAATCATCGTCGTCTATGTTAAAAAATTCACAATTTTATCTGTTGCTACCTTTTCGGGGAGGAGGGGTAAGGTGAGGAAATTTGATTGATCGTCCCAAATACAGTATTTCCTTTCTTATAAAAAAAACTTTCACGCCTTCATACCTGGCCATTTGCACCTTTTTTGAAAAGAAACAAATGCTACCATAAAGTAAACCTTTCAATTCAACCAAATAAGCTGCTGCCACCTGAAATGTAAGTGTTGGAATTATTTGGATAAATTTTACTTTCTCCCCCTACATTTATGTTCTCGGTCAAAAGGCATGGACAGTACTGCTCAAAGACACGGTCGAGGCTGTGCCTGTTCAACGATCAAGGAGGCTATTTGAGTGATATTGGTAGTGGTCTCATGCCAGGCATCTTTCAGTTCCTCCCAAGGTGATCTAATTTACAACTTTTGCAAATATTGTTTAGGGAAAGACTGAATCCTCTCAGTAAAGACCATTGGCTTTGTGAATCATTGTTCACTCGCATTTGTGTGTGATTTTTTGTGATGCTTTACAAAACTGAACTAAACCTGTGTGCCCTGTGATGTTCAATAACCTCAATTAGTCATTTAAATCAGATCATTTAAAAAACATTCTCAGCATGGATAATGCTAAGGAAAAGAAAGGTATTTATTCTGTTGATTCCTGGTCAGTTTTAATACATTTAAAACTAACAGTAAAGTTTTTATATCATTTTAGATGAATTTTATATTCATCAAGTTGAGGGTTGTCAGTGGTTTGAACTTGAATATTTTTCCATTTTTTTACACCCAGTGTCAGTAACAATCCTAGTTCAAGTATAGAATGAATTATATGCAGGATGAAGCTCCTTCTACTTTGCATAGCAATCTATCATTAACCCCCAACTCAAGAAGAGCACCTACTGCTAGATTGTATTTTCCATTTGCCACACCAGTGATCCTTATGACCTCTGTGGGTGAGGCTGCTAATTTAGTGCTAAATTATGGGGAAATTGTGCAGTGAATTCATACTTACTGATTAAATGAATCATGCATACAGTACAAAAATAAATAAATTTGCATGGTAATTATTTCATATTGTGGCTGTAGTCACTGTTTCTCACATTTAAAAGTATCACGCTTTATCAGTGCTTGATAATGACAAATTATTCTAAATGTAAATTGCAGTAAATATAACTTTAACAGCAGATGAGCCAAGTGTGAGTACTGTAAATTTATTTTTGCAGTTTGAATGTCATGTTTTTCAGGAGTTGGCAGAGTTAAGTGTCAACTAATTCAGAGATTGAAACTCATAAGGACTTAACTAGCTCTGTGTGAACCAATTATTTTGGTAGTTCAGGGATTTACACAGAACACTTTTTTTTTTGCTTTCAGCAAAGTGTTTCATGTATCAAAAGCATTTTGTGCTCCTGTTTAAGCCCCAAAATGTATGCTTCCTGTTCCCAGAGTAGCTTTTGATTATAAAATGACTTCACATTCCAGAAGAAAAACCTTGTTTTTACGATAGATTCCGAGAACAATATTAAATCTCATATGCAATCATTTCAGTGCTTTGAATGTAGCACAAGTATTTCATCTTTTCATCACTGTCTCCTTTGTCATCCTTTTAATTCTAAAAGTGATTTAAATTGTCCAACAAAATTCATAATGGATGTGATAAAACTGATTGATGCTGCATGGGAAGATTCTGGTGTTGGCATTGTAGAAGAATGAGATCATTGTCTTCTTCATCCAAATCTTTTTCAAGAAAACATTCAACTGCTTGTGAAGTCCAATGTGTTTTAAGAGTATTTTGCTGTATTTTCTCAAACTCCTATTAGACAACATACTCAACCTTTCCCTTTACACTGCCATAGTACTGCTCCCTTTCAAAAAAGCCATCATTATCTCCTTGTCAAAAAGTACTATATTGTAGCCCCTCAAAAATCATTTTATTTCCCCATTTCAACCTGTCTTCCTCTCCAAGATGCTGGAACACATTGTTGCTCTCATCACTCCCTGTACAAGTCCTTCTAATCTTGCTTCCTCGCCACACACAGCATTGAGACAACCCTAACTAAAGCCACAAACTACATCCTCTCCTCCCTGTGCTTCCTTGCCCTCAATCTCCCTGTATCGAAGAGCTCTATAACAGCATTCCCCTTTAATGGCATATGCTTACCTCATCTTTAAAAGACCAGTCTGAGATCAAGATCTCCTTTTTAAACAAACTAATCTATATCTTATGACTTTATAATGTATCATTTACTGCACCACTATATCCATTCCAATGCATTAATGCATTGCATTTTCAGAAAGTGTTATAAATTCGTTTTAAGCACTGATAATTGGACATCTGTGTTAGTAGTTTAAGTGTAATTATTATTATTATTCTTTAAATGCAGCATTGCCAAAGCTAACCAGTGTACCCGAAGGAGAGATCACTACTATAGAAATCCATAGGCCCAGTCCATGTACCGAATTAGGTCTGAGTGTTGTAGGTGGAAATGAAACTCCTTTGATTAATGTTGTAATTCAAGAAGTTTACCGAGATGGAGTCATTGCAAAAGATGGACGGCTTGTGTCTGGTGATCAGTTATTGCAGGTATTGAATTTCATTTTATTCTTAACTCTGTTTTATGACTCATTAATTCAGATCAATATAAAATAAAGATAAGCAATGCATCCTTATTCTGTTGTGCCTTTACACTTCAAGGAAGTTCAATATAAAAAGAATTTCCCCCTCAACCACCGCACAGGTAAGTAAAAATAATCTGTTAATGTTCTTGACTTGAAGGAGATAATTTAAATTTTAGAAAATCTTTTCTCCATGGAATTTGTGGACGGATTTTGTTTCTAGACTTGTGTAGCATTTTAAATATTACCAGCTGTGCATAAGTCATTCCAGATACAACAATTAGAGTAATGTAGCATATACACTTACTGTTATACACGATAGTAAACTTGTAGTTCTCTTTCTCTTTACAATTTTCTTTGATTTAAATATACAAAGATGTTATCTTGAGTAGCTTATATTTTCTTCTCCCTCATAACGCATTTTAACTTGTTTCAGACACTAGTTATTAGCTTTAACTTTTTCCCGATGTCTTTGTTTTCTTCGTCCAGTCCTATTTACCCTCCTCTTTGCTATAAAGAGATCTCCTGTATTCTGTTTGGCTGGAGTTTCCCACAGTTATCAACAGCTGAAATGATTTTCATGCAGGGGAGTGGGGGGGTGTTGAGGCCAGGACACGACAATTAAAAAAATGGTGGGATTGATATTGTAGGAGAATGAGATCAAACCACTGAAGGTCTTCCTACTACGGAGACAATAATATGGTATTAGTTGCCTAGGAAAATTAAATGCTAGCCTTCAAAAGACATCCATAAGCCCAAGGTTAATTAAATGAACACTCAAATCATTTCTGAAACTACAGAGGGGTTATGTCAATTTTTGCCACATACTTGAGCAACATAAGAACATAAGAATTAGGAGCAGGAGTAGGCCATTCGACCCCTCGGGCTTGCCCCGCCATTCGATAAGATCATGGCTGATCTTCAGACCTAACTCTAATTACCTGCCCTGTCCCCATATCCCCTAATCCCTCTATTTTTAAAAAAATCTATCAGTCTCAGCCTTGAAGATGTTCAAGGACTGAGCATCTACAGCCTTCTGGGATAGTGAATTTCATAAATTCACTACCCTCTGAGTGAAGAAATCTTTCCTCAACTCTGTTCTAAAAGGCTGACCCTTAATGTTAAGACTGCGACCCCTGGTTATATATTCTCCTACCAAGGGAAACAGACCCTCAGTGTCTACTTTATCCAGCCCTTTAAGAATCTTATATGTTTCACTAAGATCTCCCCTAATTCTTCTGTACTCTAGAGAATATAGCCCTAGTTTATTCAATCTATCCTCATAGGTCAGTCCCCTCATCTCAGGAACTAACCTAGTGAATCTACGCTGCATCCCCTCTAGGGCAAGTATGTCCTTTTATAAATTAGGAGACCAAAACAACCCACAATACTCTAGGTGTGGTCTCACCAAGGGCCTGTACAGTTGCAGCAAGATTTCCCTACTCTTGTACTCTAAACCTTTTGCAATGAACGCTAACATGCCATTCGCCTCTTAGTTGCTTGCTGCATCTGCAAACTAACTTTTTGAGACTGGTGTAAAAGGACACCCAAATCTCTCTGAACACTAATACTATGTAATCTCTCCCCCTCTAGAAAATAATCTGTTTTTCTATTTTTTCTACCTAGGTGAATAACTTCACACTTCCCCATATTAAATTCCATCTGCTACCTACTCGCCCACTCCTCTAGCCTATCTATATCCCGTTGCAATCTTTTTGCGTCATCCTCAGAGCTTACTCTCCCACCTAGTTTAGTGTCATCCACGAATTTAGATACGTTATGTTCAATGTCCTCGTCTAGATCATTGATGTAAATTGTAAATAGCAGAGGCCCAAGCACTGATCCTTGTGGCACTCCACTAGTCACATCCTGCCAATTCGAGAATGACCCGTTTATCCCTACTCTCTGTTTTCTACCCGTTAGCCACTCTTCAATCCATGCTAATATGTTCCCATAAATCCCGTGGGCCTTAACCTTGTAAAATAGCCTTTTGTGTGGCACTTTGTCAAATGCCTTTTTAAAATCTAAATATACTACATCTACCGGTTCCCCCCATCTAACCTGCTAGCTACATCTTCAAAAAACTCTAAAAGATTAGTTAAGCATGACTTCCCTTTTGTAAAACCATGCTGACTCTGCCTAATCTTGTTATGATCTTCCAGGAATGTAGGCCATCAGGTCCAGGAGGTTTATCAATTTTAAGACCTGACAATTTATCTAAAACCATTTCTTTACTAATATTAATTCCCCCAAGTTGCTCGCTAACATTGTCGTCTTGTCTTCTTGGTTCCCCTCTATTCTTGGTATGTTTTCAGTGTCTTCTAAAGTGAAGACCGTAGCAAAGTACTTGCCATGTCTTTGTCCCCTACTATAATTCACCCCGTCTCTGCCTGTGGCGGACCCACATTTACCTTTGACAGCCTCTTCCTCGTTATATTTATAAAAGCTCTTGCAGTCTGTCTTTATGTTCTTCGCTAATTTCCCCTCTTATTCAATTTTCTCCCTCTTAATCACTTTTTTGGTTCTCCTTTGTTGATCCCTAAAGTTCTCCCAATCCTCGGGTTTACTACTCATCTTAGCTGTTTTAGCTTACAGAAAGAGAAGAGCTTAGGAGAGAGTCTATCCAGTAAGTCCTCTGGCACAAAGATCTAACCTCTTTATATGCACACTAACTGTTTGGTTGACAGCTCCTTGTTGCTTGAAGTACCTGAAAGATCAACCTGGCCATGTTTAGGACATAACCATGTTAGTCTTGAGATCGTTGTTGTTTGATTGGCTGAAAACAATTATCTTTGTTTTGTAAGCTAATTATCTGACATTTATTTATACATTTCCATACCCCAAAATGCATATTTGTATTTTTTAACGTAGTATTTATATTTGTAGACTAGGGTTAATATTACAATAATAAAGGTATTCCTCAAGCTTTATTACTGCCTGGTCTTAATGCTATTTTCAGTCTCCCAATTTATAAGACAAACGTATACTCACAAATGTATACTCAAGTCAGTTGACCCAAGGATACAAAAAAATTCTTCAATCTGCTACCAGCTTAATAGTTAATTCTATGCGTTATGAAGAAAAGCCGATGAAAATTAAATCTTTTTCAAGAGGAGGAGAGAGAAACCAAGAGGAATATTTTGCAGTGTTTTGAATTATGAAGGAAACCCTAATAGATATTGCAGATTTTTTTGTAAAGGTACAATAATAATAAAACTTGCATTCGATAAAATGGCTTATCATGTCATCGAGTCATCTCAAAGCGCTTCACAGGATGTACTGGAAAGTGGATTGACTGTAGTTTGTGGGTGAAATCGTCCACCTGAACAGTCAAATAGAATCTCGGATTAATGTCTCATCCGAAGGCTGGAACACCAACTGAGACCTGAGCAAAATGATTCTAAACTGAGGATGCATCTCTAAAATAGTGATTAGTTAAGCATGACTTCCCTTTTGAAATACACCAATACAGTTAGTTGTTAGAAAAGAGTGTATTGAACAGATAGATACAAGAACTATAGTTCAGGATATGGACGTCAAGACCTGAGAGAATTGAAAATTTGGGTCCTTTATATGATCATTCAACTTCTGCGAATCTTAAGATTGTGAATGGATATTGCAGATCTACCTGCCTTTGCAATTGTCTTTGTAATGAAGTAACTAATGTTCAGTGATTTAAAAACTTTACCCACCCCCCCAAAAAAAAACCACTTTCTTTATAATTAATTATTGAGGCAAAGCAGTGAAGTAATTCATGTACAGTGACTTGAATCTCCAAATGATAAAGTAACATTTAGTCAACTCATTGACAGAATATCTAATTTGCTAGTTTGAATGTTACAGAAATTCCTTTCTTAATTTTCATCTAACTGTTTTAAAGGTAGATCATCAAAGGTATCAGTTTGAAGGCTGGTGGGATAAGTTACGGCTGCCTGTAATGAAATGAGCTGCGACTAATTTTGGCAGATTTAAAAAATTGTCACTGAAAGTGTAATGGTTGCAATGACAGCACAAAATGAGCAACAGAAAAAATTGCTAAGTAGCTCATAAGATTCCATTGCGTGTTATTTCGACATGTGTATTTCATACCCTCTTGCTGAAGACAATTACCATGGTAACTACCACATCAAGCTTTCTAGAAACAAATTAAACTACCTTCGTTGATGAATATTTAATTTTTTTTTGAGCAGTTTTTTTTCTTTTTTAATGAAAATAGGAAGTAAATTAAGCAGTAACTTATTTGACAGATTCGTAGGATCCCAACCATTGTAAGTTTGTTGTGCGATTACTAGAATTTTCCTCGATCAATCTTAAGATATTACCTACCCATGAGTATTTAACTGAAAAGTAATGGCATGTGAGGAATCAATTTTTACTAATCTGCAAATTAATGTTAGCAAACAATAGCTGTTAATGGGCAATGTTAGAAAAACAGTGTAAATTAAACCAGAGAGAGTGCATTGTTGATATTGCAAAGAATAGCAATGGAATTATTTAAATCTAGTAGAAAGGCTTGTAAAATAAGACCTGTAGTCCTGTCTGCCTGTCAAAGGGGATGTTAAAGATCTCGTGGCACTATTCAAAAGGAAGGGATTTTATCTTGATGAATTGGCTGATAGTTCCTAAGGTAAAGCAACTTGGTCATTCACTTCATTGCTGTTTGTAGGGCAGTGCTATGAGCAATTTGGCTCTGTGAAATGTTCTGAGAAGTTTCAACATCATAAAGCACCATATCAAAGCACAGATTATATTTATTATTATTATTAAGGTATATTCAAGATTATATTGCCAAATGAGTGGAGTTCAGATCCTTGGAAATCGTGCTCAGGCTATACAGTCCTCAAATCACACTTCAACAACAACAACAACAAGATTCCATTTATAAAGCGCCTTTCACGTCAGGAGGACGTCCCAAGGCGCTGCACAGTTGGGTCATGACCCAAGTTCTTCATGCATTCTGGGTATTGTGAAATGGGTCCTGGAGACCGTGAAGGAGAGCAACAAGGATGATCTCCAGTTTGGAGAAATGAGCTATGAGCAACAATTTGATAATATATGGCTCTTCAGACTTGGAACAGTAATCTCAGAAGGGTCCTTAAAGGTATATAGATTTATTAAATGAGATTGAGAAAGTAGACTAGAACAATAGTTTCAGATATGCCAAGTCAACAGAACAAGAAGACACAGCTTCAGAGTGGCAAAGAGCACTTTAAGGTCAAGACCTAGATGCTGCTCAAGTCATCTTACATTTTAGGACAATGGTCTTTGGCTATGATTGTGTGAGAATTTGGATCTCTGATGATATATATGCATTTGTTTGATTGTCGTATTTAGTTTTATGCCTTGTGATTTTCAATTAGTGCTGTATTTTTCTCCATTTTATTTCAGGTGAATGGAATTGACATCAGCAATGTGCCTCACAATTATGCTAGGTCTGTACTTTCACAGCCATGCTCTGTCATGCATCTCACAGTACTAAGGGAGAGGCGATTTGGGGGCCGAACACATATCCACGATGGTAGTTCTACACGAGAAGATGGCTTTCATGTGACTCTACTAAAAAGGGACACAAGTGAGCAGCTTGGCATTAAATTAGTTCGTAGAACTGATGAGACAGGAGTCTTCATTCTCGACCTTTTAGAAGGAGGCTTGGCTGCTCAGGATGGTAGGCTATGCAGCAATGACCGGGTGCTTGCAATAAATGGACATGACCTGAAGCATGGAACACCAGAGCTCGCGGCTCAAGTCATCCAGGTACATTTTGATGCATCAGTTATGCTGGCTTAAATGAAAATGTTTGTATTCTCCAGGCAACAACATCTTGCACTTACGTAATGCCTTTCACATAGGAAAACATCTTAAAGGGTTTCACAGAGATGGAGTGGTATCTCAAATAGGGTGAGAGATAGAGGAGGTAGGATGCAGGATACCAAAGACACAATCGGAGGTAGGGTTTTGAAAATGGAACGGAAAGGTGTGAGGCAGAGAGCGTTCCAACGAGCGAGATAAAGTAGTTGAAAGCTCCCCAACCCCCTCCCTGATACTAGGGCATATGCGACAAAGGAAATAGGGCAAGTCATCATTACTGAGTGGAGGAACTAGGCAATGGGGTAAGACTGCATAAGATCATGGAGGCGGTGCGAGGCGGGGATGTGAAATTTTTTTAAAGTTAGAATAAGGATTTTGATGGAGAGTGAGAATGAGGATGATGGGCTTGCAGAGCCTTGTATGGGAAAGGATATAGGCAGTAGAGTTCTGGATGATCTGAAGCTTATGGGGGATTGAGTTAGGAAAACTGGAGAGGTAGACATTGGAGAAATCAAGGGAATGAATAACTGCTTTAGCTGTGTGAAGGATGAGGTAGGGATAAAGCTGGGTAATGTTTCAGGATTGGAGAAAACTGGACTGAGTCAAGGACCAGCTGAAAGGCTGAAATGTTGAGGTTGTGCATTGGCTACAAGTTGATAGTTAGAGGCAAAGGTGGGGAAGCTACCCACTCTCTTATTGCTTTCTCTTCCAACTCTGGTCAGCTGCTTGTTCCTCACTCCCTCAGTTCTACAAGCAGTGGCCAAGACTTCAACAACTTTGCTCCCACTCTATGGAACTCCAAAACTGTTTCCATTTTGTGCCTTCTCTCTGCCTGTCTCTTAACGTGTTTACCTTCGGGCAATACCTCAAACTCTCCCTCCTCTATTTGCTTGGTGATACCTCATTGTTGTTGTGAACCCTACATGAAAGGCATTATAAAAGTGTAAGTTGTTTTGACTATACCTTTATATAAAGGAAGTACATTACAACATAATGTTTAAAATAATTGTAATTACAAATGTAGTAATGACCACATCACTCCCACCCTCACTCGCCACAACTGGCTCACCATCCCCCAGAGGATCGAATTCAAGATCCTCATCACCTACAAGGCCATTCATGGCCTTGCTCCCTCCTACCTCTCCGACCTACTGTCCCCCTACTTACCTGCCCGTACCCTCCGTTCCTCTGGTTCCGGTCTGCTCCACATCCCCCGCCCTAACCCCCCTACCATTGGTGGCCGGGCCTTCAGCCTCTCAGTCCCTAGGCTCTGGAACTCCATCCCCCAGTGCCTTCGCCTTGCTTCCTCCCTTTCCTCCTTCAAGGCCGGTCTCAAGAGCTTTCTCTTCAACTGTGCCTTCACTCCCCTCTTGACTCTCTACCTCCTCCTCGCTCCCTCCCTTCCCTCCCCCTGACCATTTCCCCCTTGCTCGGGTCCCGACCCTACTGTCCAGCGCCTTGGGACGTCCTCCCGACATGAAAGGCACTCTATAAATGCAATTTTGTTGTTGTTATTGTTGTTGTAGTTGAGAGCTTTTCTTAAATATAGTTAAATTTCATATGCAAGTGTTTTGTTAACATTATTGCTCTTTGACGTTTATTTTACTTTTAAATATTTGAGTTTATTATTAGAATACCAACATTGCTCATAATTGAAGGATATGTTTCTATGCTGTTTAGGCTAGTGGAGAGAGGGTTCATTTAATAATCTCCAGGACAGGAAAACAGCAACTGTCAAATATTATTCGAGAATTGGGGCCTCATACAAACTATCAACATCTATCCCTGCAACAACATACACAGACCCAGTATCATACAAGAGTTGGTGTTCATAAGGTGAGTAAATGCTCAGCAGAATATTCTCCACGTAGAAATTGGAAGTCAAATCTGAGATTGCTTGTGATCTTAGCCTTAAGACGATTAAGTCTGAGAATCTACAATTGTGCAGAATTTTGGCAAATTCTTAACTTCAGTCTTAATTTGGAAATCATTTTTTTCTGAAATTTAAAAAAATAACTTGCAAATTAGCTTCCAAATTAAAGTGGCATTTTCTAAAATTCAGAATCTTTATATAATGGATAATGGATTCAGTGCAGATTTGAAAAAAATCATAAATTCAGGCTTAGTTTGGAAGCGAATTTTCCACAGTTAAAAGATACCTCAGAAACTGGCTTCCAAATTAAGGTTGATATATTTCAAAAATCTCTACATATTAAATTTTAAGATAATAGTCTCAAGGCTAAAACCATGGGAAATTTGACAACTCTGATGTCTCGTAACTGATTTCCATAATAACAATGTTTTGGATTCTAATACCTATATTTAAAGTTTAAAAAAATCTGTATTACTGTATGTGAGGCTGTTTTCTCTCTACTATAGCTACTTAATGTATGATGCATTTGCCAAATTTTCTTCTACCTTATTATGCTCATACATTTACTGTTTGATATATTTTTTTATTTCACAGGTGTAATAATGTGGTGGTGGAAGTACTCTTTAGTTGCAATAATTTTACAATTCCTATTGTGATATTTTCAATTATTTCAAATAGACTTGTGAACCTGTGAGAGTCTGTAAAATAAGTAGAATTTCATACCAGTGCCTGTGAATTCTTAATTAAGACTATTTATGCAATCTTTGGTATCTAATCCTTGCTTTAAATAATTCTCCACCTCTTAAGGTCAGTAAAGATAATGGGATTCTAGTTGAGATCTGCCATTCTTTGCACACCTTATTATCAATCTTATTAAGGAAAATTTGCCAAGCGGAGGGCAGTCAGTAACCACATGGAGGGAAAATCTGAATATAAATCAACCCATGCTGTTCCCTCGTAACTCATCATCAAGTATTATTGATAGTGTGAGCACTCCGAAGCCTCTGTTGAACAGGAATTGTGTGTCATGTTGGGAGAAATTAAAGGTTTTAAACCTTATTGTATGTAACTTTGAACATGTTAATTTGGCATGATCTATTGTCACTTAGATATATATAGATTGCACCAGAACAGATGTGTTTTTCATGATTTCCTCAGGACTTTTCTCAGTGTGTCACTTGCCAAGAAAAACAGATCACTGTAAAGAAGGAGCCTCACGAATCTCTAGGAATGACTGTAGCAGGAGGCCAAGGTAGCAAAAGTGGTGAACTGCCCATCTTTGTCACCAGTGTGCAGCCACACGGATGCCTCGGTAGAGATGGAAGGATCAAACGTGGTAAGGCCAGTGTCTCAAAGCAGCTTTGTTGATCAGTCGCCGAATATAATTACTTTATACAATATATACATAAAATATATCGCATAAAATAAATGACTCAAAGTCCTTCACAGAATTAAATTAATTAGAAATAAATTCAATGGGCAAATCTGGCAACTAATTTACACCCTTCAACATCCTACAAACAACAAATAAATGAGTAGACGATTAATTAAATTTTCTAAGGAAGGAATACAAGGCTAGATATCTCGGAGAAAAATCTTTTTTTAATTGGAAGCAGTCGTTGCCTTCAATCTCATTTATAATAATAATAATCCTTGCATTGATAAAGCACTTTTCATTTCTTCTAGACGTCTCAAAGCTCTTCACAGAATATGCTGTAAAGTGAATTGACTGTATATTTTGTGGGTGAAACGCAGAGGCCAATTGCGCACAGCAGTTTCCTACAAACAGGATTGAAAATGACCAATTTATTATTGTTTTTGTTTTTGGAGGTATTAGGCGTGTGGAATAAGGAAACGTGCCTAAGGTTTCTCCCTGCCTGGAATTGAACCTAGGTGTCTTGCTTGCAAGGCGAGTGCTTTAACCACTGAGCTACAGGACTCCAAACAAGACAAATGGAAAAGAGATTAATGACTAAATTGAAAAATGGATGATGTGTAAAAAGCCCCTTGTCTAGACTTTGAACTTGAACTTGTATCATCTAGGCTGACACTCAGAGTAGTATGTTGCGTTGTTGGAGGTGCTGTCCTTTGGATGAGACAGAAAACCAAGGCCCCGTGTACCTGTTCAGGTGGACTATTCGAAAGGAGAAGGGTTGTTGTCCGGGTCAACAGTCCCCCAAATAAAATTGGTCAATCAATTCATGACTGAATGTGAAACATTGGTGTATACAAATTGACTACCGTGTTTGCCTACAAAATACATAGTCACTGCACTCTACATTAATCCTGTAAAGGCGCTGTATCAAAAGTAAGGATTTTTTTGGTAACTATATAGATCTGGAAAGCTTAATTTATGGGAGCCTAAGTTCTCATTTTGTATACAGTAAACCTAATGATCGCCCACAAAACACACAGTAATAGCACGTTACAGTAAATCCTGTGAAGCGCTTTAAAATGTCCTCCCAAGTGTAAGGATGATTATAACTGCAGTTGGAGCAAGACTAACTCTAGAAAGTCCAAATGTGTCACAGAAGGATTTTTTTTAAAAAAAGCTCAAATTGAAGTGCATTCTATAGCCCCCTGGAACTCTCTCTCTCAACCTGTCCACATCACCTCTGACCATCTTCAAAGGCCAACTAAAAATCAGCCATTTTGATCATACCTAAATCAGCCATTTTCATCAACTACCTCTTTCAATTAATTAAAAAATAAAAATGGGAGCTCCACTTCTGAAGTGGATGTTAGGAACAGAAAGACAGAGAAAACAACAACAACAACATGATTTCATTTATAGAGTGCCTTTCACGTCGGGAGGACGTCCCAAGGCGCTGGACAGGACCCGAGCAGGGAGCAAATGGTCAGGGGGAGGGAAGGGAGGGAGCGAGGAGGGTGTAGAGAGTCGAGAGGGGAGCTGAAGGCACGGTCAAAGAGAAAGGTCTTGAGACCGGCCTTGAAGGAGGAAAGGGGGAGGAAGCAAGGCGAAGGCTCTGGGGGATGGAGAAAAGATAAGTGAATGATTTAAAATATTAAATATAAAAGTTAGATTGGTTAGACGAAAATAACTTTAGCAATATAGAGAAAGTTTTTTTTTAAAAAGCAAATCAAGAGATAGTATATTTTTATTTTAAGCTCTTTTAAATGTATTTGGATAAATTGGGATAAATATCATTAATAAAGCTATTGTAATGTTAGAATAGGTTTATTATTGTACGTTTGTTCACTATCACAGTGCATGAACCAACCAGAAGGTTTCCCGAGTTTTTTTTAAAAAAACCACACTGAACATGAACTGTGCAGTGAGAGCAAATTCTATGCTAGAGATATTAATTGTACCCTAGTTATTCTCTGGCTGTTTGATCTCCCTATTTTTCATGCCTGTATAATCCACATCCAATCTGGTATCAGGATACAAAATTTCTTATAATAATAACAATAATTCTTGCATTTGATATAGCGCTGTTGACATCTCAAAGCACTTCACAGAATATACTGTAAAGTGGATAGACTGTATTTTGTGGGAGGATGTGGTTTTCACTTTGAAAGCTTGTCTTACATTTGTAAAATTAATAGCTGAAAAAGATATAAAGTTGAAAGAAAGTTTGGTTTTCTTTAAAAAATCAGGAGATGTTCTTCTGAGTATCAACAGTATTGACCTGACATGTCTGAGTCACACTGAGGCAGTGGCTACCCTGAAAGCCAGTGCTGCCTCCCCAGTTGTTGTACTGAAGGCACTGGAAGTACAGACGATAGAAGAGCAGGGCCAAGCTGCCGATGAACACCTGAGCACAACCAGTGAGAACGAATGTGATGCCAGTTGGTCACCTTCATGGGTCATGTGGCTGGGATTACCCAGGTGAGTGAACTATACACCTTTTTTTTATTGTGTTTGCTATTAACTCGGAAATGCTGCACCAATTCTTTCTTCAAATCTGAAATATTCTGTAGTTTCATTCTATTCCATCTTCAGTAACCTCTACACACCTAAAAAGTATACCGGGCTATCACTCTACCACAGGGTATAATGAGAGACACTGACTATTTAAGACATTTTAGCCTCATGATGCCCATACATTACCTGTATGGCCTCTGCCACTCCTACTGTGCAAAAGGCACTCCTGGCAAGGACTATTTGTTCTTCTCAATATTGAGCAAAAACATTTGGCAAAAACACTATTATGTGAACAAGATTGTATATATAGATACACACAGATCCATGAGCTAAACGCCAGGAAAATGGTCAGGTTTCTTCATAACCATTGTCTTAAATATTTTTCCTCTTTCTATGCTCAGAGTATATGGTAAGCAAATTCAGTATAGCATATATCACTCTTTTGATTTAATATTTAAAAGCAGTTCAACAAATATTATAACAACACCTTGGAACGTTTCATTTCTTTTTAGCTACCTTCGTAGCTGCCATGATATTGTCCTACGGAGGAGTAACTCAGGAAGTTGGGGATTTAGCATTGTTGGTGGTTTTGAAGAACATCACAATAATCAGCCCTTTTTTATCAAAACAATTGTAATTGGGACACCTGCTTATTATGATGGAAGACTGAAGTAAGTGGTTGTTTATATTGCCCACACTAGAATTTCAAAGGAACTGCCAGGTAGCCTTTAGAGAGTGAAGTCTTTGGAAAGTGAAATTGTGCCATGGCTCATGCCTGCAGTTGACAGCCCATTTATTGCTACAATGTGCCATGAATCACTAGCTCCATTTTTGCTCATGCTAAATATGGAAACTGAAAATTAGATTGTGTTGTTTCAAATATTTGCTTTCTTCTGAGAACAAGTTAAATTCAGCTTATGATTTCTAACTACTTTTAAAATTGTTGAAGTTGAAGAATAGTGTGCTGTAAATGTTTCAGGAATCATTTTAAACGTAATACTCCACAAAAATTTTCCAAGGGTATTTGCATCTGGTAGATTAAATTTCTGCATTCTCCAAATACAACTGAACGTTTACTGTTAACTTATACTAAAAATAACTCAAAAGCATCCATCCTTTTTTCCTTTTCTTACACATACAAAAAAGTCAACATGTTTCATTTATTATAATATTTAAAATCCATTAGTATAATTAGTTGTTTCTTTTTTAGATTAATCCTTCTAGGGCTTTTGCATCATACTTCAGCGCTAAGCATTTTTCAGGAGGAAACATAATTTGCTTTTTGTTCTTTTTAGAATTTCTTACAATACTTACAATTTCATAAACCATTGTCACTGTTCTGGACATGGGCATTTATTTAGGATGGTCAATAACACAATACAATTGTAGTAAAACAATTTTATAACTAGGTGTTAGGAATATTCTTGAAACAACGTTGTTCTGCCATTCTTAATGTTTGTGATTAGAAGTAGTAAAAATAAAGACTGACCAATCTAAGATCACCCTTTTGTTTTCTTCACAGATGTGGTGACATGATTGTAGCAGTAAATGGGCTGTCAACTGGAGGCATGAGCCATTCTGCACTTGTTCCAATGCTGAAAGAACAACGAAACAAAGTAACTCTAACTGTTGTATCGTGGCCTGGAAGCCTTATTTAAACAAATCCGATGAAGGATCGTACATTGTGAAAGGAAACTGAATTAAAAGAGTGAAGGACTCACAGGATTTTTGTTGATCAGTGACCAGCAGGATATAAAGCTATAACCTCTTTTGTAAAGTTTTAAAATATTCACATTTGCAACTCTCATTATGTGGTGAACAAATTGACTCAACTGTTTTTGAAGTAACATCTTCTTTTTCATACAGATGTAATGAAAGAAAATTAATCAGTGTTCAAAGGTAGCAGAAAATCCATATTCTGATATGATCGCTTTGGAACGTCCTCCCGACATGAAAGGCACTATACAAATGTAATTTGTTGTTGCCGATCATTACCCACAGATCTCAAAAGCCTTACAAATTGGATAAGTTTCAGACAGTTAAAGCCAGTCCACGCCTTACAGTAACTTTAAACCTCATTACTATAAATATGAGCTCCAGTATAAAATAAGTATTAAAAACATAATTCAGCTACTGAGTGTGAATTCATGCCCATCAATCCTCATGATAAGCTGCTGTTTTTACGTGCACTTAATTGTTACTTCAGCATTTATCGCTATAGGATTCATTTCACATTTGCTGCAGTATGTTTTTGTTATAGTGAAATGGTTTGTAACATTTGCATCAACGGGGCAAAAGTCTATCACACAAAATTAGGCATGCAATGTGGATATATTTGATATACACCAAATGTACACGTGTACTAAGCCTAGTTTAATTTAGCTGCTTTTAAGGTTCAAGCCCCAAGACCTATTATAAGCTGTTAAGAGTGCCTGTGTTTTATAAGAGTTCATATTTAATTGTTTGAAATAGCTTTTTTAAAGTTTTCTTTATTGTTTCATTACCTCAACACAGTAGTTGACTTCAGATAGGGTCCTGTGGGACTAATTACGTAAACATTGGGACTTTGTTGCCAAAAAAGTTTCATCTAATAATGGAAATTCTCTGAAAACAAAAATCAGTAGATTCTATATAATGTATGTTTATATTGGATTATATTTATGACTTTGGAATTATGGTTATAAATCTTTCAATCGTAGTTCAGATTCCATAATACAAAAATACATGAACGGCTGGATCTTCATTGTAGCCGCCACTTTTAGCTAGGTTGAAATTAAAATGTTGCGAAAAAGGTAATTTTTAAAATAAAATGTAATTAATGCAACATCTGCACTAATGAAAGTGATCAACATTCTCTTCTTTGGGCACATTAAGATGTGCATAAATTCCAAACCATGAATCATCCTTTGCATTTAGTTGTCCGACACAACTGTGAATGTGGATTCAGGAAAACACTTATATGTATTAAATGGTAAGAATATTCCTTTGTAACACAGTTTATGTACACTTTCTTTGTGACTGAATGAGTCTGGAAGAAATACAACACAAACCTACATAGCACTGTACACAGGAAAAAATTGTAGTCATTATGAGTATTCCAATAGTGTTCACTTTTGTACAGATTAATAACTGTGTAATATGAGTCTAGAAAGAACAGACATACTGTAGGTTCCTTCAATTTATGACCTGCAGTGAAGTGTAAACTGACACAAACTTAATTTGCTTCAATTAGTACATTTTAATAAAGATTAGTAAGGTTATACATATCAAGGTTATAGGTTTCATATAATCAAATTAATGCTTACAGCAAGTTGGTACAGTTCACTACAATGAGTTGCTCAGACCAATACAGTAACTTTGATAGAGGAATTGACTTGTTAACATGCATCTATCCATGTTGATTGTAGTATATGCCTCTTTCTTCGAGATTGGTTGTGGTTAGCTACTCCACTCTTCCGATTTAACCCCAAAATCTCTTGTTCTTAACATCTTTTGGTAATTTTTGCCAGTCTGTTCAATGTGTTGTTAAAAACACCAGCTGCAAACTAAGGACAAATTTTATCTTCCATGCTAAAGAAAATCTTTGTTCTTTATTCTTCCACCTGTCCTGGCAGCCATGTATTTGCATCATATAGTCGGTCATCTTTTATGAAGCAAACAATTTCATAAGTCTTTGTGATTTGGGCAACTTTCTTGGATTGCTTACAATACTCAGTGTTCCCATATTTAAGTAATGCAGTAATTCCCATATTTAAGTAATACAGTAATTCACAATTAATGTCACAGCAGAACTGATTCCTTTCAGAATACAATCGAGTTTTGAGATCATCTTTAATGGTTTGCAATTAATTGATGAACTGAATTTTCAAAGAAAGTAATTGTAATGTAAATGGTCTGTTATTTAATTGAGCTGCCAATGCATATTTAAAGGTAGAAATGAAAGATGAATTTTCAACATTTGCCTACCCATAATGTAAGTATCAAGTACACAATACCATACAGTGTTTAAACAGAAATAAAATTGTGTTCAGAATTGTCTGGATTTAAGAAAAACTTAGGCTATTTAAGGTTCTCTATTGTGAGCCAGAAATTCTTGAGTTTATAAAAAGGTCAGTTTACCTTGTCTCAGTTAAAGGACACTTGGAAGGGCTCGGGAGAATTGCATAGCTGTAAATGCACAAGTAACAGTAAATATTCAACCGCTGAGAGAATGGTCATGGTATATCACAGAGATGAGAAGCCGGCCCAGGAGCAAAGAGGGCTTGTTATTTTTAGTCAGCCAGTGTTTTGACACAAGCAGAAAGCCATCACCATGCTTAATAGTATCCAAACCAGATTGTGATTTCCACATGCCACCTACCCAAGGAAATTCCTACATATGGAATATGCATTCTCTCTTTAGAGGGACGCTCTTGCTTACCTTATTCTGGAGAGGTATTCGGCACAGAAGCCAAGGCTTGGGGACCGCAGAGTGCTTTGTGCTACTGCTGGAGTTTAACCAGCTTATGCAGCAAAGCTTGCTATTGTGAGCCACACAACTCTCAGTAGGTGTTACTCCAGGCAGCTACTGCATGAGCTACCTGAACATGACAGAGAAGCAATGTATGAGAAAGCAAAGGTTCACCTGGGAAACTACAACTAATGTATGCCATCTGCTGCCTGAGGACCTGCAGAGATTATTTTAAATGTCTGTATATTAATTAAATGGCTATATATAGTCACAGAATGGTTATTTCACATTCCTATTTAATTTTGCTGCATACTGTATTTCCTTTGGGGTTTTTTTGCACAATCCATCCTTTAATAAATAATGAGACAAAGATGCATTGAAATTCATCAATTTATTAAATTCTGACTTGATGATTGTATATATACATGTATAGTATAATGTTATTTGTCCCCACATTGGTCTCTTGTTTGTTGTAATACACAGAACGGAGTGGTGTCCAAGCCAATATTTCCTCATAAAATTCACCACAAATTTAATCTAATTTATTTCATGCTGTTTCTGGGACAATGCGAGCACAGATTATCCTACATAATGGTCATTTTATTTCTCATTGTGAGATATTTCCATGTGATAAGTAGGGGAGTTGGTACTGGATGAGGATCAGGAAGGAGAGGGGAGCACAACAATTTGAAAAAAGAGAAATATTAAGAGATGTTGGTAAGGGCAAAGAAGTAGCAAGAATCAAGGAAGTGGCATTAACATGATGGGCCAAATGGCCAGTGCAGTAAATTCTCATAAATCTGATGATTCTGCCAACAAAATCATAAAAAGGTGTAAAGATCGATCTGGTGCATGGGTTACCCTAAATGCCGGGAACTATTGATGCCAAATGATACCCTACTTGAATTTCAGCCTCCACCGGGTGGGAGAAAAGAATATATTTTGTTCAAAATAAGATGTTTCCGAGTATATACTTTTGGAAATGAATACAATATTTGGGATATCTCAATGCCAGCCCTCACTTAACTGATAATAAAAGATACTTCATATTTCTGTCAGCTCTGATGGTTTTTTCCTGTAATGATTATTTGTATTTTGTTTTCTAAATAACTATAATTTGGATATTTAACAAGATTGACAGTTGTACAATTTGGATATTTAACAAGCAGCCTTTTGTTAAATCTCCAAATTGTAAAACTGACAATCTTGTTCATCCTTCGCAATAAGTCAAAGTTTGCTCTTCAAAGTATTTGGAATTATTTTGTTTGACTCTTTCTGAATGCTTAATAGCCATTCTGATTTACTCCATCTCATCTGATGATAATCATACAAATAATAATTATTGTAGTTGATATAGCACCTTTCACGTCAGGATGCCTTTAAACACTTCACATGATTTACTGTGTGAGTGAATTCTGCAGCCAATTTGCCCACAGCAATGTCCCCCAACCAACCATGAAGTGAATGACCAATTTTATTTGCGGGAGTGTTGAGCGGGACAGTAGGAGAAACTTCTTTCTCTTTTTGAATAGTGCCATGTGATCTTTAATGTCCGCCTAAACAGGCAAATGAGACCTTGGTTAACATCTCATGTAGGTCACCTCTGACATTGTAGAAACCAAAATTTTAATATTTAACACAACACTGTTTTAGACAGTCACTGTAAAAAAATACACAGAATCATTACAGGAACACATCATCATACCTGACAGAAAATATGAACCATCTTTTATAGTTAAGTGTGGACTAGCATTGAGAAACCCCAAATATTGTATTAATTTACAAAAGTCAGCAAGTATACACTCAACACCTTATTTCCCAAATGCTTAACGTTTTGCTTGCAAAATATGCAGTCAATTAACTTTACAGTATATTCTGTGAAGCACTTTGAGACGTCTGGAAGACATGATATCAAATTCAAGGAATATTATTATTTATTGTAGTGTAAACTTAGGTGGTGAAATTTTCCTACATCTGGAAATGGAATGCACAACCCTGCAGAATGCTCCTTGCTTACCTAATTCTGAAAAGTATTATGCGTAGATTCGTAAGAGCCAAGGCTTAGGGACCCCAGATTCTGTGTTTGGGATACTGCTGCAGTTTAATAAGATGAAAACGAATAGCCTGCCTTTGTGAGAACTGTCTGGCAAGCTTCCTGCTACTTGACCAGGTAGGACATCCTACCCATTTAGGCTTTGGACTGCAAGGTTAATAAGAGCCAAAAGAGAACAATCTCTTGTGTCGTCATGAGTACCGTGGACCTGCCTGGCTCATGAACTGTGACTTTGAGCAACATTGGTTCATTGGTTATCTTTGAATCCAGAATTTTATGTCCTTTCATGTAATTGATTTTACCTATATGATATGTACTTAGTTTGAACCTATTTACCTTTGACAGCACTAAAGATTTTATTGTGCATTCAATCACTTTTCCACCACGAATGGTGAACCTGAAAACTCATAGCATTCAATGTCAGTTTCAATATAACTTTGTCGCTATGAGTTTGGTTCACTGAAGTAAAACAACACAATATAAATCTTCTCAGACACTACAATATGGATATTAGCTGACTGTACTGCATGATGCATACATGCTTCAACCCACATTGGAGCTACGCCTGAACAGTAAACACATAAGAAATATTAAATCATAGCACTGTCCAAAGCAACTCAGTAAAGGGAGAAGGGGTATTTTGCTAGATTTGCAACCAGTAAATCTCCTCCATACCGAGATGTACCTAATAACAATCCAGCGGAACTCCACCAATCTCTTGCCAGACATGACTCCTTTGACTGCAACCCAAATTTGTCACACGGTAATCAGAACTGAAGCAGGCCAGCGAGCCTCTTATTGTCTCCTGTTCCAATCAGCAATAACTGGTAAATACGATAACATACATCAGCACTCTTGTCAAGATATTCTGACTAGTTGTGATGCAGAAGCAAACCTTAAAAGTTTTGAAAATCCAAAGTATTATAAATATTTGATGCTTGAGATGCTGCCTGGACTTGCAAGATAAAGTCAGGAATTTTTGAAAAGTTCCCCCTCTGGGAGCTGCAAACTCTCAGCATACCAATGAGACCAGAACTGCGGGCAGAGTGAAAGTGAAATGCATTTAAAATATCCTCAGAAATATTAATCTATATAGTGCCAGAAACATTCAGTATTTAAGCTCATTGACTAGGAATTTAAAGATATTCCATCAGGCTCCATTAGAATGATTAATTACCCTGAAACAAAACAAACCTGGAAACTGAAAGAATACAGAAATCAAAATTATAGTATTCTTAAAACCATTCTGCTCCTAATTATTACCTGAGATAATTGAGGAACACTTTATTGACTGGAAATTCTCCTCAACGACAGGTTGGAGACTGGAAATCTCACCGATTTTTTTTTGATCAGCCGGGTGTCACATGCAGAAACCCATCACCATGCATAAGAGTATCCAAACCAAGCTGAGATTTCCATGCATCCCATCTATACATGGAAATCCCTGAGATAGATTGGTAGAATGGAATGCGCATTCTCTCCCTGGGGGGATGCATCCTGTTTACCTAATTCCAGAAAGTATTAGGCAAAGGTTGGCAAGAGCCACGGCTTGGTATGTGTGTTGGGGGAACTGCTGGAGTCTAACCAGTTAAAACAGCGTAGCTTGCCATTGATATTGCTGTCCAGCTGCTTGTCCACCTAGGACCATCTGACCCATTAGGGCTTTGGCTTGTAGGATTAACAGGAGCTGAGTGGGATGACTTCCTGCCCTAGTGACTGGTCTTCCCTTTCAGATCCTGCCGATGAGGCAGGCTGGCTGAGCTGTCATCAGCAGTTCGCTGGAATACTGCGGCCCCACCTGGCTCAGGAATCGGACTAACAAGACTGCCACAGAGAGCTGGCTCGATTCCGACATTCCATTGGCAGGCATGTTACTTAGGAGCTAGTTCAGCTCCATGGAGACCCTGCATACCTCAACACTGATGGGTGAGAGAACATAGCTAAATATAACAATTTCTTATGTGAACATTCCAGCTAGACTCACCAGAATACATTGCTGCCATAAATCCACTTATTTATTTCTTCCCTCAAATGTTTATCTCCTCTTTTGAATGTCATACTTACTTGGTAGGTCACAGCTTCTGTCCATGTTGATTTATCTGATCTCACCTGGACACTGAAATTGTTATTATGTCATCCTGCTGGAAACTGTGTGTGTGTGTGGGCGCCAGGTGAGGATTGGATAAGGCTCAGCTGTCACATCCCCTCAGTCCGAATGACCTACAACTGCTAACTATTTAGACTCGCACGTGAAGAATGGTTGCTTCGTTGAGATACTTGAGAGGATTAGTGACTGAGGGACTGTAACCCAGTACAAGGCGGCATCTTCAGGAAAAGAGGGGAGAGAACAAAGCAAGAATTTTTAAACAATTTTGAAAAATAAATTGACTTCTCTGTTTCTGAATATAAAACATGTAAATAATAATAATAATCCTTGCATTTGATATAGTGCTTTTCACCTCTTCTAGACATTTCAAAGCGCTTCATAGAATATGCTGTAAAGTGAATTGACTGTATATTTTGGGGCTAAACGCGGCAGCCAATTGCGCACAGCAGTGTCCCACAAACAGTCGTGGATTGAAAATGACCAATTTATTATTGTTTTATATTTTGGAGGGATTATTAAGTGTGTGAAGTAAGGAAACTTGACCAAGGTTTTGCCCTGCCTGGAATTGAACCCAGGTGTCTCGCTTGCAAGGCGAGTGGTTAGAGCTACAGGACATTTTACATGTATTTTATATGTAAATAACTGACCATTGCTTAAGGGTTAAATGTGATTTTCCCCTTTGCATTGCTCTGCACATGACTTCATTTTTTAAAAAAATACCAAATATCTTGATATTCCATGCCAGCTCAGCAGTAAAACAAATCAGTCGTGTATGAAAATGAAAGTCACCATTATCTTAACCCCGTGCAGCTTCTTTACTATATGAAGCTTTCATCAGATCTCAATTTCAAACTCCAAGTTGTCTTTGGATGTTTGAGTTACTCTGCTGAAGTTGGCTTTGCCTGAAAGCTTTTGTTAGCAATTTAGAGACTGTAACCAAGCAATTACAGAAAATGCTCTACATTTCGTGTGTTGTCAGAACTGTCTTTCTCCAGTTCCAAAATAAAAGAACAAACTAATCTTTTTGCACAGCAAATAGAACAAAACAAGGTACTTAGCTCCAAGAAAGGCTTTGAAAGACAATTAGTTTTAAAGAACACAGTGTTCTTCTCCTGAACGAGGGCCAACTTTCTCCAACTCAACGTCAGCAAGACTGAGGCTCTCTTGATTAGCTCACGCCAGCACCTCTGCACCTCAGGCCCTGGCAGCATCAGCCTCCACGGCTGTTCACTAAGCCGGTCAGGAACCTGGGTATCTTGTTTGACCCTGAACTGTCCTTTCTCCCCCACATCCACACCATGACTGGCACTGCCTACCACCACCTCCGCAACATTGCCAGACTCCGCCACTGCCTCACCCCTCAGGCTGCCGAAACCTTCCCCGCGCATTCATCACATCAAGGCTCGATTACAGGAACTCCCTCCTCATTGGCCTTCCCAACTCTTCCCTTCACAAGCTGCAGATCACCAAAACTCTGCAGCTTGTGTACTCTCACGCACCAGGCTCCATGACCCCATCACTCCCACCCTCGCCCGACTCCACTGGCTCCCCATCCCCCAGAGGATCAAATTCAAGATCCAGGTCCTCACTTTCAAGGCCATCCATGGCCTTGCCCCCTCCTACCTCTCTGACCTGCTGACTCCCTACAAACCTGCACGCTCCCTATGTTCAGTGGGCTCCGGTCTGCTCCATGTCTCCCGCCCGACCCGCCCTACCATCGGTGGCCGGGCCTTCAGCCTCTCTGCCCCCACACTCTGGAACTTCATCCCACGGTCCCTTCGCCTCGCTTCCTCCCTTACCTCCTTCAAGGCCGGTCTCAAGTCCCTTCTCTTCGACCATGCCTTTGGTCTCCGTCCCATCTCTCTGCCTTCCCTCACCCCTACACCACCCCTCCCCCATGCTCAGCCCCCGACACCTGACTGTTCAGCGCTTTGCGACGTCCTTCCGACGTGAAAGGTGCTCTATAAATGTAATTTTGTTGTTGTTGTCCTTCAAGCACACGCTAATTCATATACCATACATTAACAAGTGGGGCTGCATTGCTTTACAATTATGAAGTGTTATTATCAGGAGTTATTTATGTCAAATTAAATTTATTTTAAAAACAAACCATCCTTTTGAAATCCAAACTGTTCTTAAATTAGAAAAAACATTTGTACCAGAAGTTAGTCCAGTTCCTGTGTCAAAACACTGAAGTCCAGCCTGATTGCCAGTCAAGACTGTTATTTCAGGTGACAGTCTGGCTCAGTTGGTAGCACTGTTATCTCTGAGTCGAAAGTTGTGCCTGCCTTTTCAGTTGGATGTGATCCTATGGCACTGTTTGAAAAAAGGGAATTTCTCCTGGTGTCACTGCCCAACAATCTTCCTGGATAAAATTAGTCATTTTCTTAATGGCTATTTGTGGCATATTGTTGTGAGCAAATTGGCTGTTGCATTCACCTACAAATATGCAGTCACTACACCTTGCAGTGAATCCTATGAAACACTTTAAGCCATTTCAATGACGTTATAATGAGCTGTATCAAAAACAAGGATTATTATTATTCACATTCACGGATTCAGATAACAAGCTTCAGGTTGAGCCACCTAGGCGAGGTTTCTGAGGCATGATTTATAATGCATTGTCAAGGACAAATCACTAACCATCAACAAACTCAATGGGTTGACTTGGGACCAGAAGGTTCTAATTTCAATTACCAATGATTCTACTCAGCTCTTACCCCTTTCAAAACCAATAACACGAGTGTGTCAGATATAAGAAATAGCCTTGGGGGTGGAGGGTATGTAAAAACGAATCCCAGAGGCTGAACCTCCTCCAAGAAGGAGACATGGTCATCTTTCTAAATCTATCTACCTCTGTTCATAATGATTCAGGCACCACTAATCTCAGATAAGTAGTTAAACCAGTCTCTACACAACGAAGACATTCTTCTAGCTTGCCTGGAGTTGCTGGGTATCTAACATTGAGATTTCTTATAGTCAAGTGGATATTGGTTGCTTGCCAATGGTAACAACAGTCAGTGAGGATAGTTAAAATGGATAAGTAACAGCCCCACTCAATTTTTTTCTAGGAGCAGGAGGTGGGTTAGGGAGAGGGGAGATTGAGGTGGTTTATGTTTCTATTTTTTGAACAGTGTTAAACAATGTTGTTTATTTTTGATTGTGAGATTGATTTGCAGGATATGAAGGGAAGTGGACTGAGAAGCTCATCTGGTTAACTGTCCCTCACCTGGGATCGGTGTCATGCTATGCCTCTGTTAAACTCCGAGACTCTGCCCCATGTGAAGGGTACTTTATAAATGCAAGTTATGTTGTTGTTGTAATGGTCCATCTTGGAATAGTTGATTAATTTTTTCAGTGTTGATTCACAGTGCTGAGAAGCTGATGCATGACAACAAAAATATAATGGAGGACTCTGTAAACTCAACTGAAGAATTAACAATTGTGATATTATCACTTCTAATAACATACTAATAATCCTTGCATTTGAAGCAGTACCCTATCTTGTCTCAAAACAACTCTCAGGAATTTACTGCAAAGTGCAGTGACTGCGTATTTGTAGGCGAATGTGGTAGACAATTTGTGGGAGAAACTGCCTTCTCTTTGAATAGTGCCATGGATATCAAACCTCCATCTTATCAGGCATACTGGGCTGTTGTTTAACGTTTCATTTGAAGGATGATTTTGTCCTAAAGGACACTTTGCATTTAAGGACTGCTGATCAAAGGTTGATTACCAGGAATCAGCTTTCTCAGTATATAATGAAATTCAATATGTAGCATTACAAGATTACAAGCTAGGGTTGTTTGAAAAAGGCCCTTTGCCCTGTTTCATCTAATCTTTCAATAATACCAATCCTATTGACTTTCCATTACAACATTAACCTTCTGTGTAAATAAATATGGTGTCTGCCTGATCTGCACAGCCCTGAACATGTGCCCTTGTGTCCTGCAACCTTCGATTATCTGAGAGTATTGTTTCAGCTTTGCTTTCTTTATCGCAGGAAGTATCTTAATCATACCTCAGAGTTTATCCCTTTAACAATAGCGACAGTTTCATTGCTTGAGATACGGCTTTCAGCATCAAATGTTAAAAAAGCAGAGGAACAATGCACTGAAGATTGACAAAGTAATGCACTAGAAATTGACATTGAAAAAGAGTCAAGTCTGCTGCCTCCGTATGAAAGAATCTTATACATCTAAACGATGACAGGCAATGTTTCACATATTATTTGCTACACATGTACACCACCATTATCCCTCTGCTTGCCAGGTATAATTAGCTAACCTTACCCACTCACCTCAGCTACTGACTCCCACAGAGTGAAATATTTACCCCGGCAATTGCAATCTTTTCCATTTTAGTTACTTCCATCAGGAAATGTGTTCACTTGTGGATGTGAGACATTTAATATAATCTTCCGTTAAGAATTATATGCTTGTATGGTGTACAGTTTTTTGCAATATTGAAATAAACATTTAAATATATGATACTCTATTTATGTAACCATTGCAATCTAGATGGAAACAGCAGTAAAGTTGTGACCCACAAAATAATAAAATGCAGATATTTGCCACCATCTACATTGTTTCCTATCACAAAAGCAACCAGTAATCCTCATTGTAGGATACTGGCTAGTACTCATACTATGTGTTCACAAGGTACAGAATGTTAATAGCTAGCTGTGGATGAATAGGCTTTGTGGTGTACTTGAAACATATAAAAATGGCCCCAACATTAAAAAAGATAAAAGGGAAAAGGGCAGTAATGAATTTTGCGGAAAATGAACATTAATGGTACTAGCATTACTCATGTTCCACATAACAAATTATTGGAAATTTGACAAGCACACCAAATTATCTACTCATCTGCTGCTGTAAGCCCTTTGGAGCCATCCAAAGCCAGCCGAAGCAAGACAATTTAAGCTAATTTTACTATTTATAACAATAGAGTAGACCATTAAGACACATTAATGTCATTATCAAGTTTCTATGAAAATGACAAATACCACCATTTCAAGCAGCTTTAGAGGCTGTTGACTATAATGAAATTGGCTGTACAGGTACTGAAAAGAAACACTCCAAGTAATTATTTTCTAGTAGCTTGTTTGTCTCCTATCCATTCATTTCCCTACTATACAATTAGTTCTATACACAATATGTGGACACTAACAGTCAACATTATGCAGCATTAGCCCTAATTGGGCAATTACAGTGCAGTTTTCCTCCTTTATAGCCACTGAAGAGAGATCCATGTAAACATTCTGAAGCCCGTGGATGGGGCTAGCTCTGGTAACTCTGAAACAATCAATTTCTGTCATGCTATTTTATTTATATGCACCCGTATATGTAAAAGAAAGCCTATTGTGACAATCTATATGCAGTAATTCATTCATGATTAATAATATTCAGGCTTGATTTTTTTTTCTAATTTTTGTGATATTTGTGTTATATATTGATTCTGCGAATATTCAACGAATATCAAATAGTGGATCACAATGTAAGACTCTGCAAATTTAATAGACTGGACCATCAGCGATTGCCTCTGAAATTGCTTCTTGAATAATAATAATAACAATAATAATAATCCTTGTATTTGATATCACACCTTATCACATATTGAGACGTCTCAAAGTGTTTCACAGAATATATTGTAAATTGAATTGACTGTGTATTGTGTGGGTAAAATGTGGCAGCTAATTGCGCACAGCAGTGTCCCACAAACAGTCCAGGATTGAATGAACAATTTTTTTTTTCCTTTTGTGGAGGGTGAGGGGTGGGGATTGTTACAACCGGGTTCCTACTTGCTGGAAGGTAAACAGAGGAGTGCGGAGTAAGCAAATTTGCCTAACGTTTCGCCCTGCCTAGGAAATGAACCCTAAATGTAATTTTGTTGTTTTTGTTGTGTTGGTCCTCTTGCTTGCGAGGCGACTGCTCTAACCTATTCTGACATTCAAACAAGGTCACCCAAAACCTCACCCAAACATTTGGTCCATATTTCCATATTTCAATGATTTCGTCCATAAAATATACAGTCAATTCACTTTACAGTATATTGTGTGAAGCGTTTGAGACATCTTGAAGGCGCAATAAAGCTCTATATCACATGCAAGGGTTTTAAATTTAAATAACTTATTTTACTAACCTACGTTTGTAAAAGCTTCTGAATCCCTATCAATGGCAGATATGTTTCTACCTCAGTTTACGTAAAGGCAAGTTACGGTGGTCTCTTGAGGGCGTCTGTCACTAAAAGAACATTGGAACAACTGAAGAATCCTTGTATTTGACATAGCACCTTATCACGTATTTGAAAAGTCATAGAAACATGACCACCATTACAAACCAACGAGTAAAGTTTACAAGACCTTTTTTATGCAGATTAAAATTGTATTAAGTGTGGAGATCAGCTTCCACTTTGAATATCTGAAGATAATAATAATACTAATCCTTGCACTTGATATACGTCTCCGAGATGTCCCAAAGCGCTTCACAGAATATACTGTAAAGTATAAAGTGGAGTCCTGCAGCTCAGTGGTTAGAGCACTCGCCTTGCAAGCGAGACACCTGAGTACAATTCCAGGCAGGGCGAAACCTTGGGCAAGTTTCCTTACTCCACACGCCTAATAATAATCCCTCCAAAACAAAAAACAATAATAAATTGGTCATTTTCAATCCACGACTGTTTGTGGGACACTGCTGTGCGCAATTGGCTGCCGAGTTTCGCCCACAAATATACGGTCAATTCACTTTATAGTCTCTTCTGTGAAGTGCTCTGAGATGTCGAGAAGACGTGAAAAGCGCTATATCAAATACAAGGATTAGTTATATTATAACTATTATATTATAAATTGACTGTTGTGGGCAAAACGTGGCAGCCAATTGTGCACAGCGGTGTCTCACAAACAGATGTGGATTGAGTTACCAATTCATTATTTTTTTTTTGAAGGGATTATTACTCCGGAAAAGCGATCCTCCAATCGACTAACAATCGGGTTGCTACTTACTGCTGGATAAACAGAGGTGTGTGGAGTAAGGAAACTTGCCTCATGTTTCGTCCTGCCCGAGAATCGAACCCAGGTTCTCTCGCTTGCAAGGCGAGTGCTCTAACCAATATGCTACAATTGCTAACATTTAGTGTAATATTGGTGAAGACAGGCTCTAAAGCTTCAATAAAGCTGATGCCGATTTATTTGCTTACAAAATACGTCACTACATATTACAATAAAATCCTGTGAAACACTATCAAGACATCTTCCCTATGTGTAAAGGTACTATATCAAATGCAAGGAATATTATTATTTACTTAATTAATAAGCAGCAGATTGCTGATTTAACTCGGATGTGTAACCACAGCCCAGAAATGGAGAAAGAATTAGCTTACTTGAAAACTAGCGTTACTTCTTAAAACAACTTAGCGAAAGCATTACATGAAGGAGCAAACCATTGAAAGTCACAGAGTAGGGGATAGAAAACTGCGATGCAGTGTTTGCAGCCCATCACTGTCAGCTTTATTTATTTTCAAGGAAAAAAACAGCATTAGCTAATCTCTGACAATTAGCATCATTGTGCATGGACTAATTAAACTCTCTTTCACAGCATTTATTTGATCAAGTGCCTCTGAGTGTATCAGGCATTAAGGTAAACCATGGTATCTGCATTTATGATAATGGACATACTTTTATTAAAGTGAAATTTGAGCCATTAATCACTGCTGTCAATAATCTTCCTGAACAGCCTTATTAGCACATAGAACAATCTGTAGGCAGCACTCCATGTCACTCTTGCCATATATTGCTTTAGCTGAATGGAAGCCTCATTACTTCAATGATATGGGTTTTTATACAGTGTATCATAATTATTTCAAGGCACAAAATTATATTCAAAATGACATTTTAAAAAAGATTATCATGCTTTTTTAGATGCAATTGTACACGTTCTGTAAAGTTGCAACGTATTATACAAGTATCATTCTGTCAGAAAAAAGAACAGTAAAAAAATCCCAAAGCACCTATTTTTGCAGCTGTGTATCCAACACGACATCATGAATCAAGAAGCTTGTTCGTTTGTTTGTTCTTACATTGAGCCGGAATAATAAAACTGTGCAAGTGAATTCAATTGTTCAACAATAGTGAGAGCAATTTTAAAAGAAGAAACTGAGAAATTTAAAAACATTATCATCTGCCTAATTGGCATTCGGTGTTTATTTTAAAAAAATCTCAATCTGAAGTGAATTAAATGGCGTTTAAAATTAGATTTCAATAATCAATACTTACTTGTGCAGAGGTTTAACTTTGAATTTGTTACAAGCCGGAGCATGAAGAGCTTACAATGTAAACCTTAACTAAATGTTGAAAATAATGGGCTCAATTTTGCTATAGTTCCTACAGTATTATCCCTTGCCCCCCACTTCCCCATCTTCAGGTCACGCCTCTTCAACCATGTCTCCTGTCGTGCTCCGCAACTGTAAAGGGCTCTGGGACGCTACCCTCCGTGAGGGGCGCTATATACATGCAAGTTGTTGTTGCTATTTCTTGGTTAAGAAATCTATTTGTACATGACACTGACTTTGAGAAACTGCTCCACATCAATCTATTTTAAGGGTGGGTTCCTTTGAGTTGGATTAACGTATTTGATGAAAATTCATTTCTGAATTAAAGAAAATCTGTTACAAAACAGAGCAAAATTGACCTCAAAAATCTGTGTTGATCATTGGCAGTAAGTATAGCAAAGGAAACAGTACTGTAGCTTCTTTTCAGGTAGCTGGTAAAAGTTGTCAGAGGAGTGATATTCTAACCACAAACTCAAGCAAAATGGAAGAGGAATGATTTTTTTTATATGCCTGAAACATTCATCAGGCTGCATCAGGCATTTAATGCAAGATAGACTGAGAGCATCAACGGCAGATTGACAGAAGCAACTGGCTAAGTATGAGGAAGCATTCTTTCCTACCATGAATGGTCTTTCTTTCTGTGCCACAGTTGAACTTTTTAAATCCACTGAACCATGCCTGTGGTTCCACCTGTTTGAGAGGAACTCACTGTCTTAATGAAAGCTGTCTTTTCTAATTGGTTGTCTAAACATTCAGTGAATTAACAGCAACTTCCATCTTTTGTCAGTTTCTCCCTTGTTCATTCCACAGCCCTTTTGAAGGCACCTGTTTGCTTTTCACTCACATGAATTGCTCTGGCTTGCTTTGTGGAAAGAGCTACAGTGGAACCAAAGCCTATTTGCCTAAGATTTAGTTACAAATCAAAAACACAGCACATTGCAAAAGTTGCAGAGCATCTTTACATTAACTTAATTTTCCTCACTCAATTGATTTTTTATCGCCCACAAAATGTACAGTCAATTTACTTTACTGTGTATTCTGTGAAACGCTTTGAGACGTCTCGAAGATGTAATAAGACGCTATATCAAATGCAAGGATTATTATTATCAATTTTTCTTCCCCACTGTTCCCTTCCTGCTATTGGTAATTATTATGAAAGGCCCAATATAAATGTAAATTGTTGTTGTGTTTTTGGAGTGGGCGGTGGAGGTTCAGTCATGAATAAGTCTGTGATATCAGTTTTGGGGATACTACACTGATAGAGAAAAGATAATTCTCAGAGTTAATTCGGAGGATTGCACCATAAGCTATCATGGTTTGTAGAGGAGCTCGCAGGAAGTTCCTGATACCTGCCATCCACCTAGTGATGCCTCAAACCCACGCTTGTCGGATGTCGAATGACCAACTAGTGGCTATCCTCCTTGGGTAGGGAGGTAAGCAGGGTCTCCTTGAAGCTGAACTGGCTCCAAGGTGACATGCTTGTCAACGGAATTACAGAATCGAACCAGTTCTCTGTGGTGGTCTTGGTAGTCCAGTTCATGAGCCAGGTGGGTCTGCAGTATTCCAGGGAACTGCTGATGACAGCACAGCCTGCCTAGCACATCAGCAGGACCTGGAAGGGCAAACCAGTCACTGGGGTCAGAAACTTTTCCAATTCAGCTCCCGTTAACCTGCAAGCCACAATCCGAATCCGTAGGGTAGCCCTAGCTGGATAAGCAGCAGGAAAGTTTGCCAGATAATACTTCCAATGGCAAGCTGTATGGCTTTAGTTGGTTAGCTTCCATCAGTACCCCCACACACAAGTCTTGGCACTTTCCAACCTATGCCTAATATTTCTTGGAATTAGTTTAAGAAGGATGAGCCCTCCAGAGAGAAAGCGTGTATTCCATTTCAATAAACATCTCTGTAATTTCCATGTTGAGATGGGATACATGGAACTCTCAGCTTCATTTAGATACTCTTAAGCAGGGAGATCGAAAGCAGTTGAAAAGAAAGGTCTTGAGATGGATCTTGAAGGAGGCAAGGGAGGGGGTGAGGTGGAGGGACTGCGGGATGGAGTTCCAGAGGGTTGGGGCAAAATGGCTAAAGGCCTGCTGGCCAATAGTGGGGCGAGTGAGGCGGGGGACGTGAAGCAGGCCGGAGCCCGCTGAGCGGAGGGAGTGGGCAGGTTGGTAGGGGGTTAGGAGGTCGCAGAGGTTGGGGGGAAACGAGACCATGGAGGGCTATGAAAGTGAGGACTAGGATCTTGAGCTGTATCCACTGTATGATGGGAAGCCAGTGGAGTTGGGCAAAGATGGGGGTCATAGGATCATTGAGCCTGGTGCGAGAGGACATGGGCTGCAGAGTTCTGGAAGATCTACAGCCTATGGAGGGAGGAGTTGGGGAGGCTGACAAGCAAGCAGTTTGCATAGTCAAGACTGGATGTTATGAATGTGTGTATGAGGGTCTCGGCGCCCTGCGGTGTGAGACAGTGGCAGAGCTGGGCAATGTTGCAGAGGTGGGGGAAGGCAGAGCAGGTCATGGTATGGATGTGGGGTAGAAAGGATAGTTGAGGGTCAAACAAGACGCCAAGGTTCCGGACTGACTTAGTAAGGTGGAGTGTGCATTCATGGATGGTGATGCTGTCAGTGCCTGAGGTGTGGAGGCGCTGATGGGAGCCAATCAGGAGGTTTCCATCTTGTTGAAGTTCAACTGTAGAAAGTTTGCTCTCATCTAGGACTTGATGTCTGACAGACAGTGGTCCTGGAGTCTAGCGTAGAGGCAGAGAGGTACAGTTGGGTGTCTTCCGCATACATGTGGAAGTTGACCCCATGTCTGTGGATAATGTCACCAAGAAGGAGCATATATATATTGAAGTGGAGAGGACCAAGGACAGAGCCTAGAGGAACGCCGCACGAAAAGCTGCGGGGGCTAGAAGAGAAACCATTTGTGGAGATGAAGTGGAGATGGTGTGAGAGGTAGGATCGGAACCATTCAAGGACAGAACCACAAAGCTTGAGGTGAAAGGAGAGGTGATGGAAGAGGATAGAATGGTCAACGGTATCAAAGGCAGCAGATAGGTCAAGGAGAACAAGGAGGTAGAGGAAACCCTGGTCGCAGATGGACAGAATGTCATTTGTCATTTATTTTTTACACAACCAAAGCTTATGTAATAATAGCTTGTACTCATGTTTTTACAATTAAGTGAAGAAACACCAACACAAAGAAAGTAGACCTTAACCAATGCTCTGAAGTGGTGATAAAACATGACAATCACTCCTGACCTGTACCCTTCATGTTACCGCTGGCATGCACCCCTCCTTTCACTCCTAGCCTGTACGTTGTCATGGCTCTGACTGTATCTCTCAGTGTTTCTCCTAATCTGTACATTGTTATTCCTTGTTATTCCTGGCCTGTACTATCCATTGGCTCTGCTGTCTACATCTCTGATTATTTAGCACTGGTTTGAATTCTCACAATTTTCTTAGTATTGGCAAACAGTAAATGTTAGACATTATCCACATGCCTGTTTACCTAGCAGTAAGTAGGAACGCGGTAGTTAGTCGATTGGCGGATCGCATTTCTGGCGATAATAATTCCTTCAAAATATTTTTTTTAAATTGGGACACTCAATCCATGACTGTTTGTGGGACACTGCTGTGCGCAATTAGCTGCCGCATTTTGCCCACAAAATATTCAGTCAATTCACTCGTTATTCTGTGAAGCGCTTTGAGACGTCTCGAAGATGTGATAAGGCATCAAATATAAGGTATCAAATGCAAAGATTATTATATTATTATCAAGTCCCCAATGAGTTAGGGAGTAACTAAACTGCAACTACACTATGGAGGCAATATTGCTTCATCAAAATGGCACTGAATCTGCTGAAACTGAGGATAACTGCTTACAATTGTGTTGAAATCAGCAGGACATTGACAGACTTTATTTATGAGCAGAATTAGCACAGTGATGTGCCAAACATGTGTCTTGCTGAAAGATCATGATATTAGTTACTTTTAGCATCAGTATGCATTGCCTTTACATTTGTCAGTGTGCAAATACTCTCCCATTCATCTGCTCTTTTGCCGAGCAAACAGTCAATACAGTTCACAATAATTATGGTATAGCAATGGCGTAGTTAAAAATGGAAATTTGAGTGGGCACCAACTTATTGTGGACCGGCAATTGCACACACAGTAATACATGCGCACAGTTACACACACAGTTACACACATTGTTACAAACACATACAGTACAGTATTACACACACCCAGTGATAAACACATACCTCGCACTCCGGCTCTCTCCACACTGCAGCGGGAAGGAAGCCAGAACAGGAAGTATGAGACAGTATGGAGAGGGACGGGTGGGCTTGGGTGCTGTTTGCGTAGGCCATGGCTCTTCCAGGCCCACCTGTGGCTATGTCCCTGCTTTGAGATTTTTCAACATGGAAGTGCTATAAAAACACAAGCTCTGTTTAAGATTTTGAAATCTCTTTAAACTGCCCTGTGCTCCTCAGAACATCTGCTTCACAATATTACTCTAGATCGTATGATTGTCATTCCTTATCCCAGATGTGAACCAGGCTCATTTACCCCCAACTCAGTTGCACATCCTGCACTGTGAAGCGCTTTGAAATGTAAGATTGAGGACGATGATGATCTTAGTCAAGTGAAAGCCCAGTGGGAAAGCCAATAGAAAACCACAGTTTTGAAATGTCTCATCATCAACAACTTGTATTTATATAGTGCCCCTCATGCAGGGTAGCATCCCAGAGCATCCGTCTGTGTTCACACAAATGTAAGTCAGAAACACTATTACAAATAATACTGAACCAGAGAATGTATGCTTAAAGTTAAAAGTATTTTTATTCTCCATTTCAAGAAAGTATAGGCGATGCTGTTAGAGAAAAATATGGCATAGCGTCATGTTCATTTATGATATAACAAGCTAAAATGTAAAGAAGTAATATGAAATGGTTCCAAATACTATAATGATGCATGATGTAAACATGAATTGAGGGAATAAGAGCTCTTTGTACAGTGTCACTCAAGGTGTAATGTATATAATAATAATAATGCTCGCATTCGATATAGGATCTTATCACTTCTTTGACACGTCTCAAAGCACTTCACAGAAAATATTGTAAAGTGAATTGACTGTATATTTTGTGGTCGAAATGCAGCAGCCAATTGTGCACAGCAGTGGTGGATTGAGTGACCTACTTACTGTTAGGTAAACAGAGGCTTGTGGAGTAAGGAAACTTTCCTAAGGTTTCACCCTGCCTGGGAATCGAATCCAGGTCCTCTCGATTGTGAGGAGAGTGCTCTAAACAATACACTACATGACTCTACGTAAATTGTATGATATCCAACTTACCATTCGTTCTGACTTTATTAATGTGCGTGGGAATGTGACAGTGTGTTGCATATAATACCTGTTTAGATAGATCCATCTGCTACCCATTATTGCTTTTACTTAAGCAGCTTTTGTGCACATAAAAGAGGGAGAGGGAGTGATATAACAATATGATGAAAATCCTGAACAATAGGTCAGACAATGAAAAGAAGCAATTTTACTGAGACACAACAGGAGTAGCAAGAATTTGTCATACACTGCAGATATATTTTTGTAAATCAGAACAGTAATAAACAGCATTCACCTGCCAATAAGGGGTCAGATTCTTGGCTTCATGGAATTGTTTTAACCACAGTTACCAAAATAGTAAAACACAACAGTTTTCCCAGGACATTGGAAAATAAAGAATCTTTGTGCCCAGCAAAGATCAGAAAGCCCTGCTGATGACAGCACTCCAAGCCTGGCTCATCTGCAGGACTCAGAAGGGCAGACCAAACATTGGGGCCAGGAAATCATCCCACTCACCTCCTGTTAACCCTGCAAGCCAAAGCCCTAACTGCTGGTAGCTTGATCCAAGCTGGACAAGCCGCAGGAAAGCTTGCCAGACAGCAATATCAACAGCAAGCTATGTGGTTTTAACTGGTTAGACTCCAGATGGACCCCAGTGCACACTCTGGGATCCCCAAGCCTGGCTCTTACCAACCTGTACCTAAATACTTTCCGGAATTAGGTAAGCAGGATGCATCCCTCCAGGGAGAATACACATTCCATTCCAACAATTTGTCTCAGGGATTTCCATGTGTAGGTGGGATGCATGGAATTCTCAGTTTGGTTTGGATCCTCGTAAGCATGGTGATGGGTTTTTGCATGTGTCAGACACCCGGCTGACCCCAAAAAAGCGAAGTTCAGAATTCATATTCTCCCCAAGCGAGGCCTGAGAATAGAGAATGATGATTCTATCATCAAGGCGGATGTGGATGCACTACAGCCTCGTCTAGTGGACAGAACTGCAGCACAGGTCAAAAAGAAGTGACAGCATTTCTCAAGAGTTCTGTAGCTGTGGCGCAATAATAGAAACATGTGTTGTTCAGAGACAGCAGCCTGAATAATAATTGCCTGCAAGCGTGAATAACACAGCATTAGCAGGGCTCTCTCTGAGAGTTGGAGGCCACCATGTCATAGAATTTACACCCCTTTAAACAACAGCCTGAACACACTAATTATAAAATGTTTGGCACAGCGCAATTTTCTCCTGCCAAACTATTTCTAACGAAATGTGTGCTGGATAATAATTACTGGAGTTGGGTGAGATTCCTGAAGATGATGATGATGGGGAAAAGCAGGACTTAACGTATGCTTTAAACGTTTGCACAAACTCCCAGGCTGTTATTAAAAAGAGAAAAGCAATGATGTTTCTTGGCCTATTGCTGGTAAAATGTGTGGTGATTTTGCATTGGAGTGATCAGAATTGTCAGGTGCTTTGGGAGGACATTAACTTCCTGTGGAACCTTGCCAGTGGAGAGAACGACATTTAAATATAAATATATAGAGAAATTAGCAGCAAATGACGAAGTATTTGATATAAGTCTGCCAAACAAGAGCTGAGCTGGTATAGAATTATACAATCATATACCCCTACAGCACAGAAGGAGGCCATTCAGCTCATCGTGCCTGTGCCAGCTCTTTGAAAGAGCTTTCCAGTTAGTCCCGCTCACCCGCTCTTCTCCATTACTTTGCATTTTTTTTCTTTTCTGGTATCTATCCAATTCCCTTTTGAACGTTATTATTGAATCTGCTTCTACCACCCTTTCAGACAGTGCATTCCAGACCGTAATATTTCTCCTCATCTCCACTCTGGTTCTTTTGCCAATCATCTTAAATCTGTGTCCTCTTTTTACCGATCCACCCACCAGTGGAAAGTTTCTCCTTATTTAGTCTTATCAAAACCTCTCATAATTTTGAACACCTCTACTAAATCTCCCTTTAACCTTCTCTGCTATAAGGAAAACAATCCCAGCTTCTCTAGTCTCACCACATAACTGAAGTCCCTCATCCCTGGTATAATTCTGGTAAATTTCCTTTTTACCCTCCCCATAGCTTTGGTATCCTTCCTATTATGTGGCGCCCAGAATTGGACACAATACTCCAGCTGAGGGCTAACCAGTGACTTATTTTTTCAAGAGTTAATTGGTATATTAAAAATAGACACCAATTCCACTATATCCTCAATGGTCCATTGGTGTACCCTGGCCAGTTGCTTTCTATGGACAAAAACTGTGATCCCATGAAGCAGTTGTCTGACTTTGTCATATAACCTTGATTCCTAACCAGACATATAATAGAATGCTCTACAAACCAAGTAACTCATTGAAAATGTCATATTTTATATCTCCTCCAGTTTTGTGCTCACAGTTAAAATTAACCTTGCCTTGCATTTATATTACCCATACCTCACTGCCAATCTTTTCTCCAATGAAGATATTTCCACTAAAACAAAAAGGTTAGGTCATGGAATCACCACATGCTTTTCTCTTAACTCTATCCAATGCATCAATTGCTATTTTGAAGGCAGGATGTCTAAAACTGCACAATGGGGTAACTTTTGTGATGATTATCACATTGAATGAGCTTGAGATGAAACACATTCCCCTCCCCTCCAGATCATTCTCAATCGTGAAGTTGGAGTAGGTAGGTCAGTGGAATCACATTTGAAACCTTAGACTTTTCAGGATGTTCTTTGGGCAAAATGTCTAGGATGACATCAAGCTGGAAAACCACTTTATGACACAATATTAACTTGGTCAAGACATGAAATTACACAAGATCATAAGATTAGTTTGGATGAAGAAGGCCCTTTGGCCCATCCAATCTCATCCCTCCGGAATATCCACCCTACAATCCTTTCATCACAGCATCAAGCTACCATTTAAATCAGTGCAGTATCCTGACAGCCTGGTGCTGTCTCTGGTGTTGGTGTCTCTGGTGGTGCTGTCTCACCGATGTTCGGTCGGCTTGTCTGGCAGACATCAGGGCCTGGATAAGCACAAATTTCTTGTGACTAAATGTTAACAAGACGGATGGCGTACTCTTTGGGTCTCGTCAAAGTCTTCTGTCCTGTGGCACGGACCTCCTCAACCTCCCCGGCCCATCCCTCAGACTCACCAAACCATCCTTCCTTCCCCACATCCCCTCCCTGACCGGTCCGCCTTCCTCCACCTTCGTTACATTGCCCAACTATTATGGCCATACATTATCCCAACGCAGCCGAAGCACTCGTCCATCCGTTCGCCACCTCCCACCTCGGCTATTCGAACGTCCTCTTTGCCAGTCTCTCCAGCTCCAATATCCACAAAATCCAACTAATCCCAAACTCCGCCGTTTGCCCACTCGCCCATTAAACTCCGCGCCCCCGGGACGGCAGTCCTCGCCGGGCTCCACCGCCCCCCCCTCCCCCCGTCACTGAATGGATCAATTTCAAAATTCTCGCACTCGTCTTCAAATCCTTTCAAATGCCCCGACACCCGACCTACATCTCCGACTTACCCCACAACCGGGAACCCCGCAACCCCGCAACCCGCTGCCGCTGCCCACCCGGCCCCGGCCCCGGCCCCGGCCTCCCGCTTGTCCCTCGCGCCCTCTGCTCCACCATCGGTGGCCGCGCTTTCGGCCACTCCGCCCCGAAACCCAGGAGCTCCTTCCCTCGGCCCCTCGGACTTGCCCCTTCCTTCCCCGGCGTCAGGTGGTGCCCGAAGACCGTCCCCCTTCGACCGGTCGCCTCCCGGCGTCGCGCTCCGCCACCGGACAGCGCTCCGAGGCGCTGCCCCCACCCCCCCGCGTTGTGAGGAGCGCCGCCGACGGCAACAACTTGCCTTTGTACAGCGAGCGCCCCCTCCTGGCGGGTGGGGGGGGGGAGAGAGGAGCGCCCCGGAGCGCTCCACAGGGGCAGAGGATAAGGGCAAGTTGTCGTCGCTGTGGTAGCGGCTGATGGTGCAGTGGGGGCCGTCCCCGCTGTTGGGAGTCTCGGCTGTTGGGAGTCTCGGCTGTTGGGAGTCTCGGCTGCGGGACCTGTCTGGCGGAGGGGCCGCGGGGCTGTCGGCGGGAGGTCCCCGCGCGGCGGCTCTTGCGGTATCGGCCTCTTTGTCAGGTAAGAGCCGCGCTCTGTCCCCGCCTCCTCTCCCGGGGCCCGGCACAGGCCTCTCCGCCGCCGCCTGGGCCCTGGGCCCCTGTGCTCGGCCAGTGAGCGGCGACCTGCGGCTCAGCCAGAACCCCCCCCCCCCCCGCACCTCCCCTCCCCCCGGGGGGAGGCTCCCTGCCGCCGGGCCGCACAGCCCAGCACAGCCCGAGGCCCGAGACCCAAACCCCGTGGGGGGGGATGGGGGGAGGGGTGGGGGGAGGGGATGGGGGGTGGGGGGAGGGGGGGAGGGGATGGGGGAGTGGGGGGAGGGGATGGGGGGTGGGGGGGGGGGGAGGGGATGGGGGGGACAAGAGCGACCCCGGAACCGCAGGTCCAAACAACAACAACAACAACTTGCACTTATCTCGGGCCCTTCGCGAGGGGCCGCGGCCCCGGGAGCGCGTGACGGTGGAGGGGTCTGACCGCCGCCGTGGGTGGGGGGGGGCCCGGGGGGAGGGGCGAGTGGGGGGGAGTTCCAGAGTTTGGGGGCGCAGCGGCGGCTGAGGGTGGAGCCGGAGGGGACGCGGTGCGGGCGGGAGGGAGGGAGGCCGGAGCCGGCCGAGCGGAGGCAGCGGGCGGTTGGGGCGGAGGGATGGCCCTGTACGGGTGACCGGGGATCACGCAGCGGTCAGGGAGTTGGGCTACTGCCGGTTGTTCGGGTGTTTTGATCAGTTCGGGGGGTGGGGGTGGGGGTGGGGGTGGGGGGGCGTCTGATCCCTGGAGGGACGCGGTTTGCTGACCTAATTCTGGAGAGTCTTAGGCACAGGTTGGTGAGGGCCGTCATTTTGGGGGCACTGTTGAACTTCAACCAGAATAGCCCCCACTGAGAGCAGCAACAACAACAACAACAAGATTGCATTTATGGAGCGCCTTTCAGGTCGGGAGGACGTCCCGAGGCGCTGGACAGTTGGACCGGGACCCGAGCATTGGGGGGAAATGGTCAGGGGGAGGGAAGGGAAGGGAGGGAGGGAGCGAGGGAGGGAGGAGGGGGTAGAGAGTCGAGAGGGGAGCTGAAGGCACGGTCGATGAGAAATTGAAGAGAGCACTATCCGGCAAACTTCCTACTTACTTCTTGTCCAGCTTGGACCATCGACCCCGCAGGGCTTGTGGAGTTAAGAGGAGGCGAATGGCAAAAATTGCCGCCTCTCCAAGGAGCCAGACTGGCTTGACAGCAGCGTCCTGGAGTACCGCACACCTGCCGGACCCCTGAGACTACCACAGAGGGTTGATTCGAATCTGACGGTCCTGTTGCCGAGCAGGTCACCTTGGAGCAAGCTCAGGTCTCACCTCCAAGGGCGGACTTGCCTTCTGCTTTCTTTCCCCCTTTCTTTTTCCCCCTTCTCTTCTCTTCCTTTGATCTCAGTTATTTACAAACAAGGGCAGTATGGTATATTTTATGTGGTGTGAATAAAATTCTGTGGAATTTTGCTCGTATCACTTTGTGGACTGAGCAACACTTCCCTGGATTACAAGACGGATGTTTTAGAAGGACTTTTGGGTTAAACAAATAAATGCGCATTCATATAGGGTAGAAAGGTAAGACTAAAAAGAATAACCTACTCTCCTGTTGGCCACAGTTCAAGAATTGTCTCCTCTTCTGCTTCGGCAGCAATGTCAGAGGGAAAATGACTTGTCAGGATGAACATTTGTTGTATCATTTGAAAGCATCTTTTTAACCTAGTATTAATTATTCATGCGCTGTCCAGGCAACAGGTCAAGTTACAGGGGTCTGGAAATGCATAATTATAGGTTCTGTATTCTGTACACACGGGAAATCTGCTTACCTTAGTCAGAGCTGTGTCAATGCAGTATATTGAACCAGAAAACTTTAAGGTTTCTTTTTTGAAACGTTCCTGTGATTCATTGTAACTTTTTTTGAACTCAAAAGACATGTCATTTTAGGCACTTAAGAACTGGAACACTATTATAAGATGCATAGGCGGTGATAAGGTGCTATACCAATTGCATTTGATGTAGTGCTTTTCACGTCTTCCAGACATCTCAAAGCGCTTCACAGAATAGACGGTAAAGTGAATTGACTGTATATTTGTGGGCGAAACTCGGCAGCCAATTGCGCAAAGCAGTGTCCCACAAACAGTCGTGGTTTGAAATGACCAATTTATTATTGTTTTATTTTCTTGAGGGATTATTACTAGGCGTGTGGAGTAAGGAAACTTGCCCAAGGTTTCACCCTGCTGGGAATCGAACCCAGGTCTCTCGCTTGCAAAGTGAGTGCTCTAACCACTGAGATACAGGACTCCACAGATGATTATTATTATTGTTCATTTGTATATTAGGTGCTTTGTAATCCTTACTAAAATTGGAACTTTTGAAGTCAATGTGCATTGATAATCCATATGATGCATTCTACAAACTGCAAAAAAATAAAATTGGTCACTTCAATCCACGACTGTTTGTGGGACACTGCTCTTTGCACAAATGGCTGCCGTGTTTGGCCAACAAATGTACAGTCAATTTACTTTACAGTATATTCTGTGAAGCGCTTTGAGACGTCTAGAAGATGTGAAAAGCATATCACATGCAAGGATTATTATTATTGACCACATCAACTCTTATTATGGTTTAATAATAATAATAATAGTTGCATTTATCACGTCGTTGAGACGTCTGAAAGCACATCACAGAATATACTGTAAAGTGAATTGACTGTATTTTAAATGATCTAATATCATCAGAGTGGTTCAATGACTGCTCATTTGAGGTATTATTGCTGTAAATCTGTTCCATGGTGTGTCTGAAGAGCTTCCTCCCTCCATATTCTGTTTTAATGGAAAGACAGCAAATTAAATTTTCAATGATGTGTTGGCATAAGAACTCATCGTATCTAATGAAGGGGTAGAAATTGAAGTAAGGTTTGAACAAATGAGTCTAACTAATTTCAAAATTATAATCGAGTGAAATTTAATTGGCTGATTATCTTGTCACCATGGATTCGCCTGGTATAATACTACAGGTAGTTTGTACATTTATTGTTTGAAATTCTCTTCCATAGACAGAAAGACTGCTGACTGGTGGATTTACTACTGTATTTCATTTATTAGCTGACAAATTCAAAAATAATTCTTGCATTTGATTTTATGCCTTATTGCATTGTCAAGATTGTCTCAAAGTGTTTTACAGGGTTTACATTAAAGTGAGTGGTTGCGTATTTGTAGGCGACACAACATGGTCAGACCGATAGGAAAGTAGTGAATAGACCAATTTGAGGGGATTATTGGCCAGGACATAGTAGAAACTCCCTCCCCTTTTTAAATAGACCATGGGATCTTTAATGTTCACCTGAACCTCTATTTAATGTGTGGATTGCCTGGAAACAGTCATTTAAACCAAGGTGATTTCACCCAGCTCCTGAACCATTTCCAATGCTGGGCTGCCTGCCCGCTCCCTTTTGCAGATAGTTGGTGTACAAATACATGGTGTTCTACAGCATACTTTTAGTCAGGAAAACTGAATTGAGACAAGACATATGGCACGGAAACAGGCCCAACTAGTACTTACCAGTGTTTATACTCCACATAAGTTTCCACACTCTCTCCCCAATATCCTCTGCAGTAATGCTTAAACTAACCTCCATCTCACAGAATTGAGAAGACACAAATTTGAAATATGGATAAGATCCCCTGGTGGGATATGAGCAGAACAAAGTACTCAACACTGTACAACATACTTTATAATCCATCTGTTTTATTCTCATTGAATTTTGTAGTGATATTTGTGAACTGGATTTTTATTCCATGATTATGGTGCTAAATCTTCTGTTAACATTGCTATATTGGGCTTTGCCAGATAAATGTATTAACCTGTGTAAAGTCGAGTATGTCCAGTTCCATTTTAGTTCCCCGGGTAGCCCTTTAGAGTAGTAATTTACATAATACCTGTAGAAAATTCCATTTGGAGACCACTCCAATCTCAAATCTCTAACAAAGTATAATCCATTTTCTGTATGTTTTATGCTGTAGGACATATTAATACATCTTTGAATAGTACTGTAATAATCTAATTTGTTAGTTACTCTGAAATATTTTCCCTGCTGTGGTCAAATAGCTTGGGAAAATACATGCCAAAGCTCACAGCTGAATGGCAGCTATTTGAGTGAGATGCCCAAAAGCATCAATTGATCGTGCCCCAATTGATGGTAAAAAGAGTCCAAACTGTTTGGGAAGAACAGTGTGGGATTGGAGAGGAACTCCTTTTCTGGCACAATTGTTCAAATCCTATTCGTCGCAGGTACTGAACCCTACAGGTGAATGTTGTTCATTTTAATGAACAGGCCTTTCTGTTTGTGTTGTGTTGGCCTTTCTGTTTGTGTTGGCAAGAAACAGAAAGCCAAAACATTGATTTGGTATCTTTAACCTGGATCCTATAGGGAAACTGTTATAGTGAAGGGTGTTATTTGCATGCCTCTTGTCATCTGGAATTAGGATAGTTTAGTCCTTCCAAAGCTTGCCTGTATTTCTAACTAATCCAAGTGTGTATATTTTATGTATTAAGTTTCATGACTGGCTTAGAGCAGTCACTCCTCAAGTGAGAGGACCTGGGTTCAATTCCCGGAATTGGGCAAGTTTCCTAACTCCACTTTCCTAACTCCACACACCTCTGTTTTCCGAGCAGTAAGTAGGAACCCAGTTGTTAGTTGATTGGCGGATCACTTTTCCAGGGGTAGTGATTCCCTTCAATAAAAAATAATAATAATTTGGTCACTCAACCCACGACAATTTGTGGGACACTGCTGTGCGCCATTGGCTGCCGCGGTTCACCCACAAAATATACCATCAATTCAGTTTACAGTATATTCTGTGAAGCTTTGAGATGTCTTGAAGACATGATAAGGCACTATATCAAATGCAAGGATTATTATTATTTGTGTTCACCTGTCAATACAATGACTAACCTCAATTACTGTGAGGCACTTTGAGATGTTTTTACATAAAGTGCTATATCAAGTTACATATAATTTGAGCAGTAAAACTTGATGGTTTTTTTGAACAGTTTATAATGGTAAACCCATTATCTTTTACACCTTAATCCTCCATTTTGCCCACAAATATACAGTCAATTCACTTTGCAGCATATTCTGTGAAGTGCTTTAAGACATCTAGAAGATGTGAAGAGCGCTATATCAAATGCAAGGATTATTATTATTGTTATTCCAACAATCTATCTCTGGAACTTCCATTTGCAGGTGGGATGCATGGAATTCTAAGTTTGGTTTGGATACTCTTAAGCATGGTGATAGATTTCCACTTGGGTCAGACACCTGGCTGAACCAAAACAAATTATCCCTTACAAGGGTCTTTAGGGCCTCTGTTGAAAAAGTATATGGGCATTTTACTAACTGGTTTGGGATCAAATTTCCATAAAATCTTGATGTTTGTTAAACTTGGGGAAATGTGGCACACTTAATGCTTTATGCCATGTTTTGCCCACAAAATATACAGTCAATTCACTTTACAGTATATTTTGTAAAGCGCCTTGAGACGTCTCGAAGACGAGGATTATCAAATGCGAGGATTATTATTGTATTCTGTGAAGTGCTTTGAGACTTTCGAAGACATGATAAGGCGCATATCAAATGCATGGATTATTATGTTTAAAACGCACAAACTCAATTCAAAGATTTAATTTTATAAACCTATGGGCACAGCGGATGTATAGCTTCAGCACTTGTATTCATTCCTTTTCTATAGACAAAACCTAAGAATTGCTTGATGAAAGAAGAGCAAGGTCCATCCAGTTCGCTTTCCACCATTCTGGCAGTCGCATGTACATGTCATATCCCAAACTAAATACTGTATCCTGAGATATTCATATTAAAAACAAAATCAGCATATACAGTACTGTGGCGGATATGCAGCATTACAGATTTAAGCTCTGGTCATGTCTCATCTGGTAACAAGGTGCTTACAGCGCCGTTGAAAGAGACCCTTTGCAAAACTGAAGCCTGCCACCTTTAGGTTGAACCATGAAGCAGCAAAGCCACAAAGAAACAAAAAGCCACACAAAGCCTCCCAGTTCAAAGATGCCATTAATTCACAAGCCAGTTGGTAGCATTTGGCCACAATAACTTTTTTTTTGTGTGTCCGTGTCTTTCAGAATGGCTGCACACTGGTTAAGGAACATTGCTTTCCAGGCCCTGCGAAACGAAGCTGGTTCCACGGGTTGGTACCTTTGTACTGCAGCTGCAAGGCGTTTTAGTACTCTGTCGGTACAAGCCATGCTGAAAATCACAATACCCCAATCCAGGTGCAATGTTCCCTGTTGGAAAGCAGCCCCCTGGGTCATGCCCCAAAAAACGTTTGGAACAGCTGGTGGGACTGAGACCGAGGTCCCGAAGGAGAAAAAGAACCCGCGAGCGAGAAAAACAATAGGGAACATTGGCAGAAAAATCCATCATCGCATCATTCAGGTGATAGACGAAACTGGGATAAACCTGGGAAATCTGCACAGAGCGGATGCCATTCGCCTCCTTGATGAACGTGGAGTCAGGATAGTAACAATCAATGAGAATGCAGACCCCCCGCTATATAAACTCATGACAGGAAAACAGATCCACGAGGCACAAATGAAACTCCGAGAAAAGCAAAAGGAGAATCCTAAAAGTAGTAAGTACAGTTGGAAGAACTTTACTGGGAAGTTTTGTAAATCTCAGTTTTCAACAAAACTTTAAAAATAATGGAGTAATTTTAACTTTGGGGACTGATTCTTTAAAATGCATATACAGGGTGACGTGATACCAATTCGTGATACCATTACAATGTCTAATAAGTCTTAAAGAAACTGATAAAGTTTTTAGATAACAGGGTAGATATCACAACTTTTTGGTGCACCTGTAGTTGTGTCTTGGTGCTAAATCCTTAACTTCAATGAAAGAATACTTTGGCAGGATATGTATGTGCATTCTATTGATGGACATAGTGATGAAGGCTGTCTTAATGTGGGCTGATAAATTAACTGCAACATTTTTTGAATTGCAGTCATGCTCTCAGACTTGCAGGGTGCTTGATGGACCTTTATTTTCTAGTGCTCAAATGCAGCCAGCTTATAGATGCCTCCAATCTCAGGACTAGGGATAGAGATAGCCTCTTGCCTTAAAATGATGGGAGAGTTGTGTGGAATAAAATGGAACACTACGTTCTCATTTGTTTTAAGGTGTTGTCCTTACTGAGGAAGTCATGGTTAAATTTGAAATGGAGGGGAAAAGTCTACATGTACCAAAATAATGCCAGGGATGAAGGACTTCTCCATGGTGAGAGAATAAAAGGCTGTGATTGTTCTCCTTGGAATAGAAAAGGTTAAGTGGAGATTTAATAGATAGAGTAAGTAGGAAGAAACTGTTTCCTCTGGTAGGTGGATCGGTAACCAGAGGCCATAGATTTAAGCTAATTGACAAAAGAACCAGAGGGAAGACGAGAATTGTTTTTTACCCAGTTCGTACAATCTGGAATGCACTGGGGTGGAAGCAGATTTGATAGTAACTTTCAAAAGGGAATTGGATAGGTACTTGAAAAGGAAAAATTTAGAGAGCTATGGGAGTCGGACTACTTGGATAACTCTCAAAGAGCCGGCACAGGTACAATGGGCCAAATGGCCTCCTGTGCTGTAAGATTCTATGATTTTATATTTGTAAAGGATGATAGATTTAAAACATACCAAACACTGTTTTTGCTCTTTTGTAACGCAGCTGCTACCCAAATGAAGGAGCAGACCTTCTCCGCAGACATTGCAAAGCACGATCTGCAAACAAAGGTGAAGCAGATCCAGCAGTGGATTGAGAAAAAGCACCATGTTCGGATCACCGTGAAGAAAGGAAATGCTCTGCACACGATAGAGAAAATGGTACCATTTTATCATCTTGTTTAATAAAGTCCAGCCCATGTAAACAAATTACAATTTTAGGCTCTTTATCAAAAGGTCAGATTAGCTTTACATTGCCTGACCTGAAGTAGAATAGAAATTTACATTTATGTAGGGCATTTCACGGCAGAAGAACATCCCAAAGCACTCAATAGTACTGGCTAAATAGCCAAGTTGGTGCAGAACTTAAATATTTAGTGCAGAATCAGTGTCAGATAAGAATGAGAAGCCATGCAATGTTAGCAAAGAGTGTACAGCAATACCAGTATCATAGCTATTGGGTTCCATTTTGGCATTCTTGGCACAGAAATTAGTTAATAGCAGACAAATTATCATGTTGTGATTTGTAAAAATCTTAAATCCTTTTCTCCATATCCTTTACCTCCTAAGTACATACAGGCCACCGTTTTAAACACCCCAATTGACTGCATTTGTATCTGAGGTACTACATTTCCACATTCTCACAACCCTTTGAATATTTTTTGGCACATTTCTAAGCTATTTTGCCATTTAGTTCCAGACGATAGTAATTCTTGTATTTACCGTCTCATCCGAAGTACAGTTCATTCAATGCAACACACATCAGCACTGCATTGGAATATCATCTTAGATTATGAATTCCAAGTCCTGACATGGGGCTTGAACCTGCAACCTTTTGGCTCAGAAGCAAGATTGCTACCAACTGAGCCAGACTTACACCTGGCAGCTAAAGGGTTCTCTCTTACGTGTGACAAGTACAATGTATGCAAACTTCATCCTGAAATGCATTCATTTAGCATTTGATAAGGTGTCCCAAAGCAAAAGATACATATTTTTTTAAAATCCAAATGTGTATTAGTACGTTGCTTGAAAGAAGTTTTCTGCAACCTTTAAACTGGTGTACAATATTCCTTCAATATCTTGGTGCAATGTTGGGATTAAAAGATCTACCAAGATCTAAAACTGGCTGAACAGGCATGATGACCTCCTCCTATTCATGTGTTCTTATGACAAGAACAAAACACTAGGCCAAGCTTCAGTTACTTGTCTTTTCTGGACATAGCATCAGTGTAGATCTCAATCCATCAGCAACTGAAGAGCTCAATCATCTTCTCACAAATCATTAGTGAATTTTAGTTTTAATTATACTAAATTGTACTAAATATTTTAATTGTACTAAATATTCAGGTACCAAAATATTACATTAAGTGGATTGTGTTTATGTTAATTATTGAAATGTGACTAATTTAGGATAGTTTCTGGTATATGCATTTACTTATAAAATTATGCCTAACCATCAAAGTATTCATGTTTGAAATATTGACTTAATGCTTGGACTAGATGGTCAAGCTTTTTTCAAATGTATTAATCTTTTGTTGAAGGAGGAGCTGTTGGATTACATTATTAAGTCTATGCCTGACAAAGCTACCTATGTGTCAAGACCAAAGGCTGTGAGAGAAGGGAAAGCAGTTATGAGTGTTCTACGGCATCTGTCTGAAAAAGAACTGAACGAGTACAAGCAACAACAAAAAGCACACAATGAAGCAGAAAAGCTGCCTAAAGGAGCATCCCCTGAAACTGTAACAGAAGAGCCACAAACAGTGGTTGTAAAGTAAATGTTTTATTTCAAAAATAAATTGTCAAAGCTTTGTCTTTTTGAAATAATTTAACAAATAACTTCTGAATACCACTAGCAATGTGAAGCCCAACTATTGTTTTCAACAACATCAAATTACATTTGTATAGCGCCTTTCCCATCAGGAAACGTCCCAAGGCGCTGGTTTTAATCGGTCAATATTGTCTCAGTCACTGCAGTTTTCATGTTTGCTTCCGATAATATTTTGGATTTCTCGAGCATTTCAATCAGAGCCCTGGACTCAGTGGCCAACTGCTTCTTGGGAGGAAGATATCCAGAAAGACGAGAGGCAAGGCTTCGTTTAGGACGAGATCGTTTTTCCTGTAGGAAACAAAGTCACATTACTCCAGCTAAAGCTGCTGTGTTACTAACAACCTTAGTAATAATTACTCTGGTATATTTTTGGTACCAACTAAATGATGGTCTTGCAAAAAGTGGCAAGTGTATATAACTAAATATTAAGACTAGAGAAGAATTTTAAGAGTTTTTAAGCACACATGTTAATTATAATAGGAAAAGTAAAGTCCAATTACACAAAGTGTGGCCAATTGAGCTAGGTGCAAGTTATTTCTGGATCAGATGTTGTGGGTTAAGTCGGTTTGGGTTGATGCTCCAGTGGGATACTGGGACACCACCTCATTACCAGAAGTGCCATCTTTCAGACAAAACCAAGGTCTCCTGCCTGGGCAGGTGAATGTTAAACACCTATTGCAACTACTGCAAAAGAATTTATAATAATAATAATCCTTGCATTTGATATAGCGCTTTTCACGCCTTCTTGATATCTCAAAGCGCTCCACAGAATAGACTGTAAAGTGAATTGACCATATATATTTTATGGCATTTCTCCTAGGGCCCTGACTAACAATCCTCCAGATACAGATATGCTGGGTCTACAAACACATTCTTTCATTCAAATTGTAACTTGTCGTAATTGATCCCATAAGACACTTTCTGTGTTACCTAGATAAAAGTGAAGTTAGTCTATTGATCACCATTAGCTCTTCCACAACCACTTTGTGGCGTCAATCTATCTCTGGCACAATGAAGATTTTTATAAAAATAGTATTCTCCCCAACCTATTTAAGGTGATTGTAGGGATCTGAGGATTATCACTGCATTCCCAATCATGCTACACTTGTAATTGTATACCGTCACTTAAGATGGTCACTATAATAATTAATCATGATTAATACTTGTTAGATACTTCCACTAACACATTTTTATATAAAACTTCAATCCTGGTTTAAAAGAGGTACCTTCAATTTCGGTTTTTCAGGATCGTGAGTAACAGTATGGCGTTCCAGGCTTTGCTGAAACACAAACACACATTTAAACATTCTATAGCTCCGGTACAACTGAAGCACCCTTGCTAAATGGGCAGCATTTATTCCACTTGATATAATCATATTCAAAAGGGCAGTTTGTCTATAACAGCCTTAACATGTGAATTTGGTCAGCGTGATAGGCTATAAATTTACACCAAATACATGTCAAAATCTGTTCTACGTTCTGCAGTGAACCATATCTCTTAAATGTACTTAAGAGTTTGATCTATGCTTTTAAAATGTTATCAGGTTAAATGTACAATATTCATATTTAATTTTTTAGCAGGTTGGTATAGATGATTATTTTTGTGCTTTTAATTGTTTTGTTAGCAGATTAAAGGGATAGTATTTATATTTAAAATGGACAGAACAGAAACACAAATATCTCTAAAATATGAAATATCCCTAAAAAATCACTTAAACATGGAATCTGTCAAGTCAGTGAGTGATCAGAGGCAGGTAGATGTTTCCAATGTGCTCCCAATAAAAAGGCTTAAACTGGATCTAATCTTGTCAACTAAATAGAAAATCAATAATTACTTTCATTGCAAAGCTCTTTGAACAGCCAGGATGTTGACATGCAAAGGGTTTTCGTCTCTCATGGTGGGAGAGGATGTGGCTTTGCAGATTGAACGAAGTTGTGTAAGTTCTTGTGCAGCTGTCTCTTGGACATCGGAAGACCGTCCTTTCCAGACTGTGAGTTTTTAGATGCTCCTTAAGAAAGCTTCTCCGCTTAAAATTCTTATTGCATTGGTTACAAACAATGTCTTCTAAAGTAAAAAAAAGCATAAAACAGTAAATATGCACCCTTTATCACTCTGCTGCAATAACAATAATGAATCTTACACTTTAACTCTTCACTTGCTTTCGCCAGTCCCCTATTTGTCTTATAGAAACAGCTCAATGAGTCACTGTCACTAGTTAGTTAAAAGAAATGTACTCAAGCAGACTTGAAAGGTGATAGCCAACTGAGCTTTGCCAATTCCCAATTATCAGGAAAAAAATCTTTAATTTCCAACTGAATTATTGGTACTGGTTAACATGCAGTCTTGGAAAACAAATGCTTGTATTTAAATGGCGCCCTTGATGCAGGAGAGTGTCTCGGAGCGATGAAGTCTATAGACTATTGATGGGACCAAGGAATGAAATTTTGTGTTCTGCATTTTTGCGCACGAGAACTGTAGAATCACAATGCACATTGCTGAGGTTACCTTGATGTTGCTCCTGTTTATGCTTTCGTATATCTGTCCAGGTTTTGCCAACAAATGGACAATCTTCCACTTTACATCCATAACCTGTGAGACAAGGTGGTATTTGAATCATATTTTCACATCTGACCCATAATCATTTTACTATTCGGAACTCTGAGGTCCGTGCCCTCTCCCGTTCCAGGCTTTGTAAAGCCCCTTCCTCGCTTGGCTCCATAAGCTCCCCATCCCCCAGCTGATCGAGGTCAAGATCCTTATCCTAACCAAGTCCCTTCATGGTTTCACCCCACCCTACCTCTGTGACCACCTCAAACCCTAACAACCCAGCCTCTCGCTTTGCTCAGTGAGCACCGACCGGACTGCTTCATGTCCCTGCCCTGACCACTTACCATCAACCTTTCTGCCCCCAATCCTTCCGATTCCCTCCCTCACTTTGCTCAAAGTCCATCTCAAGACCGTGCTTTCGGTCATATTTCCCCTCCCCTCACTCTTGGCTCTCACCTCCTGCTTGGGGGCCCAGTACTGGAAGTGGGTTTGAAGGTCATATGTTTCAGTTTTATGATAACGTGGTGTGGTATTTTATGGACCCAAACATTGTGTTAGAACAGTCTTCATTTTTTTTTAAAAAACACGACTAAACTAATTTCTTCAGTCAGTTCACCCAGTGAGGAGTGCACTACTAGAGACCAGATAGTACTGCTTGTTCTGATTAGCCCGAGTGACAAAAATGACAGTAATGGAGAAAACATTTTATAATGATAGGTACAGAAACAAGCCATTTGGCCCAACCAGCAATTCTAACCGCTGATGCAGTTATCTTGGGAAGAAAGGTTGAAACAAACACGAGGACACTCACCCACATGAACCTTCTCGTGACGTTTCAGTTTGCTTGGGAGACAGAAGCGTTTATCGCAGCCCTCATAACTGCACCTGTGAGCAGGATAAAGAAGAACTTGAACTCTTTAACTCACTTGATCTCGTCCTCCCACAATACCTGCCCTATCTTCTTACACCATCAGTACTAAAAAGCTCAGTGTCCTGGGCCTCAAACATCCTTCCTTGTAACTCATTTTAGTTGTTAACCATCTTTCTGTGTAAATAAATACTTTTTGGTGTCAGCTCTAGTATGCCCTCTTGTCTTGCAGTCTTGATGTATCCGCAAGTATTATTCTTTTTCCATTTAGTATCTTATAGCTTTGAAGACTGAAGAGTTGCAGCTTTTTAGGCTTTTTTGGCATTTCTATTAAACAACACCTCCACCTACAAAATACAGTCACTACACTTTACAGTATATTTGGTGAAGCACTTTGAGATATCCTCCCAATGCGCTATATCAAATACAAACATTATTATTATTACAACTACCAAAAAACAAAAATAGAAGTCGCTGGGAACACTCAATAGGTCAGTTTGTACTTTATTGTAAAATAAATGTAGTTAAAAAAACTGGATACGTACTGGAATGGAGGAACATTTGTGTGCTCGTACTGATGTACCTTGAGGTGTTGATGTTTCTTAAATGATCTGCCACATTCTTCAAACTCACACTATAATGGCCAAACAAAAAGTCGTTAATCACTAATGACTCAAATCCAACACTGATGAGAGAAAATGCATGATTCAACTCGTGGAGTCACAACTCTTAATTACATTTAATACACTGAAACAGCTCAAGTTTGAGTTTGCATTCACACTAGCAGCAACTCCCCATAATTAGCATATTGTTCATATACCTAGATACATCCATCAAAATGCAGGAATATCGAATTTCAGAAGCATGGAAACTAACAGCATAAAAGGTCATTCAGCAATCAATCCTAAACTAATACCAGCCCATTCACTGGATCTCACTAGTAACAATAATTTAGCTTGCATTTATACAATACGATTTAAACAGCGCCTTTCACTTCAGAAGGATGTCCCAACGCAGTTTATTACAGCACTTTCACATCCTTTCACATAAAATTGCTCACTCATCCACGACTGTTTGTGGCACACTGCTGTGCAGAATTGGCTGCTGCGATTCACCCACAAAATATACAGTCAATTCACTTTATAGTGTAAAGTGATAAAGCACTATATCAAATGCAAGCATTATTATATTAATATAAAATAATATGAGCGTTTGAGATTGCATCTTATCGCAAGTTTCCTTACTCCACACTCCTAATAATAATCCCTCCAAAAAACCAAAAACAATAATTAAATTGGTCATTTTCAATCTACGACTGTTTGTGGGACATTGCTGTGCGCAATTGGCTGCCGCGTTCGCCCACAAATATACAGTCAATTCACTTTACAGTGTGTTCTGTGAAGCGCTTTGGGACGTCCTCCCGACGTGAAAAGCGCTATATCAAATGCAAGGATTATTATTATTATTGCTGTGCGCAATTGGCTGCCGCGTTCGCCCAAATATACAGTCAATTCACTTTACAGTGTGTTCTGTGAAGCGCTTTGGGACGTCCTCCCGACATGAAAAACGCTATATCAAATGCAAGGATTATTATTATGATTATTATTATTATTATTGGTAACAGGTCTCAAAGCATTTTATAGAATTTTTACTGGAAAGTGTAGTAACTGTCTATTTTATAGGCAAACACAATGGCCAATTTGCGCATAGCAATGTCCCAGGACACCAGGAGAAGCTACTCTTTTCAAATAGTGTCATGGGATTTTTATCATCAACCTGAACAGATTTTCAACATCCACCTGAACCTCAATTTAACATCTCATCCAAAACTGTTTCAACGTCTCTAAAACTATTTTAAAAATATTAAGTTAGAAACAAGAGAAAATAGTCAGATTTTTTTCTCCCCAAAATAGTCTAGTAATATACACTATTGATGCAGATAGCATAACTGGTAGAGAAAGTTTCTGAAGAGAAAACAGATTGAACAATACGATAAGAGGGAAGCTAAGTGACGACAATCAATAATAAAGGCACAGGCTTGCTAATGCACAGACCTAAAGTTCTTGTTCCTAAACTAACATTTTCTTATTCCCATTCCAAATACTAGTGATCAACAATTGATAATTGTCCCCTATGAAGCACAGAATATTCTCATTTGTATTTTGAGACAATAGAATATTTGTACCAAATACTAGACCCATTTGGGATTTTTGACCGAAACACACACGTTACTTCAACATAGAAAAGAGGATCACTTGCCAAGTAAATCCTTCCTCCATTTTCATGCTTTCGTCCAATATGTTTGTTCAAATTGACCTTTGAAACAAAAGTTTCAGTGCACCCTTCTTTTGTGCATCTGCATGAAATGATGAAAAATTAAAAGTGTAACCGACCCCATTTGCAGTGTTCCAACAATATCACAGCAAGCATAAGCAAATACCTCACAATTTAAAAACGCCCCACAATTATATATTTATATTTATTTTGGTGATATTCAGATTTAAGAGAATGGGATATTTCTCATTGAATACAAGAATCATCCCATCCTAGATACAGCACAGGATGAATCAAACTACAATTCCTTCTGTACTAAGCTAAAAGCGTTCTGTATTCAAACAACAAACACAAATTAATGCACGAACAAAAGCACACAAAAACACATGCAAATGTCCACAAAAAAGTTTATCACTCGCCACTACTGAACCCCTTACTTACTTTATGACTTACTTTAAAGGCTTCCCAAAAATGTATGGGATCCAAAATAAAAGCTCATATTTTTTATTTTTAAAAAAAGCATCTTTCAGGATAGATGAATTAAAAAATTTGATTGGGAAAAGAAGGGTGTTTACAAGAACAATAGCTGGCACGTATATAGCACCCTTCACTGTGTAGCATCCCGGAGCGTTTAACAGTGGTGGCGCTCAACACTGAGCCAGAAGAGCATGGAGGTGATTGTTATTACAATCAGAGGAAGATCTTCACATGTGATCTGAAAACAGAACAGGAAGGGGCAAGACAGAGGGATTGAGGCAGAGGAGGGCGGGGGGGGGGAGAAATGGGGAGATAGAAAGCACGGTCGAAGAGGAGGGTCTTGAGGTGAAGCTTGAAGGTGGCGAGGGAGGGGGCGAGACGGAGGGACTGCAGGATGGAGTTCCAGAGGGTGGGTGCAGAGTGTCGGAAGGCCCGCCCGCCGATAGTGGGGTGAGAAAGTGGGGGATGTGAAGTAGGCCGGAGCCCGCTGAGTGGAGGGAGCGAACAGGATGGTAGGGGGTTAGGAGGTCAAAGAGGTGGGGGGAGCAAGACCATGGAGGGCTTTAAAGGTGAGGATCATCTTGAACTGTATCCTCTGTGTGATGGGAAGCCAGTAGAGTTGCTGGGCAAGGATGGGGGTGATAGGGTCGCGGAGCCTTGTGCGGGAGAGGACATGGGCTGCAGAGTTCTGGATGACCTGCAGCCTGTGGAGGGAGGAGTTGGGGAGGCCGACAAGCAGTGTGTTTGCATAGTCGAGCCTCGATGTAATGAAAGCATGTATGATGGTTTCAGCGGCCTGCAGGTGTGAGACAGTATCAGAGCCGGCGTCGTTGTGGAGGTGGGGGAAGGCAGAACGGGTCATGGCGCAGATGTGGGGTAGAAAGAATAGTTGAGTGAAAAAATTTACAAGATGCTGTGAAAAATGACTAAGTGCTGCACTATAATGTACTTGCTTGAATCTTTTTTCTCCACTATGGCTTTGAAGATGTCTTGTAAGGTGATCTTTTCTGGAAAAGCCTTTACTGCAACCCTCATATTCACAAACAAATGGTTTCTGAAAAGAAGCAATATGTGATGTTAAAGTCAAACTTCCACTTAAATCCATCATCTCCAGCTCGTTTCATTTCCTGATAAAAACTTAAAAGTATTTTTTAAATTAGTCCATTCTGCATTGTAATGCTTCCCTACCACTCCCTGTATTAACCTCTCCAATCTTGTTTCCATATAGTCCATAGAACAGAGGCAGCCTTAGTCAAAGTTGCATTCTGTCCACTGACAGGAGCCAAGCAGGAAAGCCTTGGTCTTGTCGACATTCAACTGGAGAAAGTTGGCTCTCATCCAGGACTTGATGTCTGACAAGACAATCTGTCAGGACACCAGTGGTCCTGGAGTCAAAGGTAGAGGCAAAGATAGAGATGGGTGGCATCCTCATAAATGTGGAAGTTAACAATCACGACATTACTTTAAACAAAAACAATAGCAACTTGAATTTAGCTCACAGGCTTGCGTATCAGGCCTACAGTTGATATCACCGAGTGGGAACATGCAAATATTAAAGAGGAGAGAACCCAGGACAGAGCTCTGAGGATCACTGAAAAAATAATAATGCTTGCATTTGGTTTTGCACCCCTCATGTCAGAAGGATATCTCAAAGTGCTTCACAGGATATAGCATAGTGTAGTGACTGCGAATTTTTATAGGCAGACATGGGCAGTCAACTTGTCAATAGCAATGTCCGACAAGCAGTCATGAAGTGAATGACCAATTTTATCTGGGGGGTTGTGGGCTAGAGAACCCAGGACAGAGCTCTTGAGGATCACTGGAAAAATAATAATAATGCTTGCATTTGGTTTTGCAGCCCTGAGCTGGACACTTGCGAGGGCCACAGCTAGAGCAAAGCTGGGCAACACGCTTAGAGCGGTCAGACATAGCACCTCATCACGTTGTCAAGATGTCTCAAAGTGCGCATCATAGAATTTTACTGTTTGCTGCGGTGACTGTGCATTTGCTTCAAGGCATTTCACTGTGAAGCATAGTTACTGTGAATTTGCTTCACACGATTTTATTGTATGAAGCAAATACACGATTTTCAGCGCTCCAGGATCCTACCCTGCATGAAGGGCAGCACAGTATGTAAATACAAGTTGTTGTTTGTGTTTAGTGTAGTGACTGTGTATTTGCTCCGCCTATGGATCTCCATCCCACAGTCAGCTCGCCTCGCTCCCTCCCTCCCTTCTTTCAAGGCACGTCCTCTTCGCTTGTGCGCTCGGTCACCCTCCTACCCCCACGCTCCACTACTCGTGATCCCAACTCGAGTCCAAATCCGTGACTGTCCAGCGCCTCGGGATGTCCTCCGGACGTGAAAGACGCCATACGAATGTAATTCGCTGCTGTTGCGGTTACAGCACTCGCCTCGCGAACGAGAGACCCGGGTTCGATTCCCGGCAGAGTGAGTTTCCTCACTCCGCACTCCTGCGTTCTCCCAGCAGTAACTAGGAACACGGTTGTTTTTCCGGGGGGAGGGGAGGTGGGGGGGGAGAATAATCCCTTCAAAAATAAATTGGGTCGTTTCAATCCACGGCTGTTTGTGGGGACCTGCTGTGTGCAACCAACCGGCTGCCGCCTTCCGCCCACAAAATATACAGTCGCTGTACTTTACGGCGTAGTCTGTGAAGCGCTTTTGAGAGGTCTCGAAGACGGGATAAGGCGCTGTATCAAATGCGGGGATTATTATTGTTAATAATAATTATTATTAATAATAATTGTTATTAATTACTGTGATTATTGTGAGCGGTGCTGCCCCGGTGTGGGGGCCCTGTGGTGTGGGGCCCTGTGGTGTGGTGTGGGCCTGTGGTGTGTGGGGGGGGGGGCCCTGTGTGGGGGGGGGGGGGCTGTGGTGTGTGGGGGGGGCTGTGGTGTGGGGGGGCCCTGTGTGGGGGGGTGGGGGGCTGTGTGAGGAGGGGCCTACCTGGCCTGTGTGTGTGTGTGTGGGGGGAGGGGCCTACCTGGCCTGTGTGTGTGTGGGGGGGGGGGGGGGCCTACCTGGCCTGTGTGTGTGTGTGTGTGGGGGGGCCTACCTGGCCTGTGTGTGTGTGGGGGGGGGGGCTACCTGGCCTGTGTGTGTGTGTGTGGGGGGGGGCTACCTGGCCTGTGTGTGTGTGTGGGGGGGGGGCTACCTGGCCTGTGTGTGTGTGGGGGGGGGGGGCTACCTGGCCTGTGTGTGTGTGGGGGGGGGGGGCCTACCTGGCCTGTGTGTGTGTGGGGGGGGGGCCTACCTGGCCTGTGTGTGTGTGGGGGGGGGGCCTACCTGGCCTGTGTGTGTGTGTGTGTGGGGGGGGGCCTACCTGGCCTGTGTGTGTGTGTGGGGGGGGGGGCCTACCTGGCCTGTGTGTGTGTGGGGGGGGGGGCTACCTGGCCTGTGTGTGTGTGGGGGGGGGGGGCCTGCCTGGCCTGTGTGTGTGTGTGTGGGGCGGGGGGGGCCTACCTGGCCTGTGTGTGTGTGTGGGGGGGGGGGCTACCTGGCCTGTGTGTGTGTGGGGGCGGGGGGGCCTGCCTGGCCTGTGTGTGTGTGTGTGGGGGGGGGGGGGGGGGCTACCTGGCCTGTGTGTGTGTGGGGGGGGGGGGGCCTGCCTGGCCTGTGTGTGTGTGTGTGGGGGGGGGGGGGCCTACCTGGCCTGTGTGTGTGTGTGGGGGGGGGGCTACCTGGCCTGTGTGTGTGTGGGGCGGGGGGGGCTGCCTGGCCTGTGTGTGTGTGTGGGGGGGGGGCCTACCTGGCCTGTGTGTGTGTGGGGGGGGGGGGCTACCTGGCCTGTGTGTGTGTGTGGGGGGGGGGGGGGCCTACCTGGCCTGTGTGTGTGGGGGGGGGCCTACCTGGCCTGTGTGTGGTGTGTGTGGGGGGGGGGGGGCCTACCTGGCCTGTGTGTGTGGGTGGGGGGGGGGGGCTACCTGGCCTGTGTGTGTGTGTGTGGGGGGGGGGCTACCTGGCCTGTGTGTGGGGGGGGGGCTACCTGCCTGACCCCCTCCCCCCTCCCCCACCCCTCCCCCTCCCCCCCCCCCCCTCTCCCCCCCTCCCACCCCCACACCCCCTCTACTCTACACCCCCTCCCCCTCCCCTACACCCTCCCCCCACCCCTCCCCCTACACCCCCCTCCCTTCCCCCACACCCTCCTCTAACACCCCCTCCCTCTACACCTTCCCCACACCCCTCCTCTACACCCCTCTCCTCTACACCCTCTCCACAACCCCTCCCTCCTCTACACCCTCCCTCTTACACCCCCCCTCCCACACCCCCTCCTCTACACCCCCTCCCTCTCCCCTACACCCCCTTCCCACACCCCCTCCTCACACCCCTCCCTCTCCTCTACACCCCCTCCTCCACAACCCCTCCCCCTCTACACCCCCTCCCCCTCCTCTACACCCCCTCCCCCTCCTCTACACCCCCTCCCCCTCTACACCCCCTCCCCCTCACCCCCACACCCTCTCGCGCACACCCCCTCCCCACACTCCCTCCCTACACCTCCTCCCCCTCCCCCACACCCCTCCCCCTCCTCTACACCCCTTCCCCCTCCTCACCTCTCCCCCTCCTCTACACCCCCTCCCCCTCCTCTACACCCCCTCCCCCTCCTCTACACCCCCTCCCCCACACCCCTCCCCCTCCTCTACACCCCTTCCCCCTCCTCACCTCTCCCCCTCCTCTACACCCCCTCCCCCTCCTCTACACCCCCTCCCCCTCCTCTACAACCCTCCCCATCCTCTACACCCCCTCCCCCTCCTGTACACCCCCTTCCCTTCCTCTACACCCCCTCCCCCACTGCAACCTTCCCCCACTGCTCCCCCCTCCCCTCCCTCTACCCCCTCTACAGGATTTATTGTAAAGCGTTACGACTATATTTTGTGGGACGAGTGGGTTCTCCCAGATATCACGTGTCAGCTCCTCTCTGTGATCAGCTTAATAATTAATACTTTAGGATGTGCATCAAGACAGTAGAACGAGAGGACATAGTTTTAGGGTTGGCACACGGCCAACTTCAGGAAAGACACCAGGAAGTTTTTCTGTACATAACGCCAGGCAACATCAGCTAAGGACCGAGATGTGGAGAGACACGAGACATGCTGAACAGAACAACTTGCGATTTATATTGCGCTCCTCACGTGGGTCGCTTCTCAAAGCGCTTAGAAGAGAAACCTCTGCAGCAAACGGAAAGAATAACAGAAAAAATGCAAACTAAATGCTATTACTAAGCCGGTTTTCTTACTCTGCGTGCACTTGTTTACCTCGCAGTAAGTAAGTAAGAACCCGGTTGTTATTCAACTGGCGCATTGGTTTCCGGGGGTAATAATCTCTCACCCCAAAACAATTGGTCACTCACTCCACGAGTGTTTGTGGGACACTGCTGTGCACAATTGGCTGCCACGTTTCTGCCCCCAAATACACAGTCAGTCCATTTTACCATATATTCTGTGAAGCGCTTTGAGATGTCTGAACGACATGGTAAGGCAGTGTATCAAATGCAAGGATTATTATCATTCGAGATGTCTCAAAAGCGCTTCACAGGATATTCTGTAAAGTGAATTGACTGTATATTTTGTGGACGAAATCTACACATAACTTAATTCTTTGCCCTCTGATGTCTTCTCACACTCCGTCCCTGCACACGCTGGTGCCCTTGCCAGGCAGCTGCCCCACGCTTGGCTCCCACCCTCGAGCTGGCACAACTGAGATCAGGAACTTGCCATTTGGGAGCTTTGGTTGTCAGCCCACATTCTGCCACTCAGCAATTCAGTGCCTTGGTGTTCTGATGTGCTAAGTACATGCCATCTGTGTAACTAGCACTGTCACTGCCAGGCTCTGCATTGCTCTCTCAAGTTCTTTCCTCCTAATAGTTGGCAGGCGTCTTGAGAGCAAGCGATTCCCGCATACTAATGTTGGTAGCAGTGAGATCCTAAAGGGCAGAGTAACATAATGAAGGTGGTGTGAGTAGGAGAGGGTGGGGGAAGATACCAATAGAATTTTTTNGGTGAGCAAGTTTGCCCCTACTCACCCCTGTCCCCTTCCAGGTAATTTACAAATTAGCCCAATTATGTTCAATGTGAGTTGCCCACCAGGAAGCCCATACTCTTGTACACCCAAATCTGGGCCTCAAACTCACAAGCTCACGAGGAAATCAACGAGCCAGACTGACTTCTCCATTCGGGGACCTGTGTAAACCTAATCTTAGCCAAAAGGCAGCAAAATAACTGAATAAAACAGATACTACACTTGAGCCAAAAGACTGAGAAGCGATTAAATTATTGGTCTGTTTCGTCACCTTCTACTTTGAAAAGGCCAAGAGAGATGAGGCTTCAAAATCCCTTCAAAATAAATTTGGTCACTCAATCTACGACTGTTTGTGGGACACTGGATTTCGACCACAAACATATACAGTCAATTCACTTTACAGTATATTCTGTGAATCACTTTGAGACGTCTCGAAGACGTACTCAGGCGCTATACCAATTGCAAGGATTATTATTTTTAGCATTAAGATGGCTGGAAGCTGGTTTAATCACCACACTACCTTGTTGTTGTGAGTTAGTTTTTGGGAAAGCTTTGAACAGCGGAACTCAGCTCTGTGTTTAAATCTCATTGTGGGCAGTGCACTAAAGCCACCATATTAGCCCAGTGCCCCCCTTTTTTTGCTCCAGAGAGGACTTTCCTACCCCACTACTTTTCACTAGCAGTGGTTAATGACAGTGGTTGCCAAAAAATTGGCCACTGCATTACATGACCATTGGAAAAGAGGCATTTACAGATCTGGTTCCCCAAATACTGCCATCAGAGGAAATGATAGAAACTAACTGGGTAACTTGGATGATAGTATCCAGAGCAAATAGACTATTTGGCTTGAGAATTTTTTTGTTTGCCTCAGTTTGTGTTTCAACACTGTCATCTAGTGACCGTGATCTGCAACTTCTTTCAAAGTTTTTGGGAATGGTGCCTGAGGACAGCTGGTTCTTGGAGTGTAATAATAATCCTTGCATTTGATATAGAGCCTTATCATGTCCTCAAGATGTCTCAAAGAGCTTCGTACACACTAGTGATCGGATGTTTGAAAAGATATGGAGAAATATTGACTTGTATTTCTCTTTTCTAAATCATACCATCTGCAAATATTCTGCTATTGTATAATAGCTTTAAACTCACTCTTTATCTCTCCTGTTTCAGTTTATTCACTGGAATTTGATCCCCGTCCCAAACTATCCGCCACTAGGGCTTGGTTCATGGTTTTATAACACATGACGGGAAAAGGGAGTGACATGATTCTGTTTGTAAATCATGTTGTAAAAATGCCACCTTACAGGAAAAATATTTTACCTAGAAAATAGCAGAGTTTATTTTACCTGGTTAAAATACCCTGGTGTACCTTCTGAATGAATTATTGCCCACCACACATTGGGCAGGCAATTACCATATATTTGCCCGTTTTTTAGGAGGACATTAAAGATCACATCTAAATCAGATTTCCTACCTAACGAGAGCAGAGGGTTTCTCCTGACATCCTGGCCAACAGTCCTCAGGAATAGATTAGTCATTCATCTCATAACTGTGTGTAGGACCTGGCTGTAGTTAGAATGTCTGCCACTATTCTCTACAGAAACAGTCACTGCACTTGACAGTAATTTCTTGGAGACGTGATAAAGCTCTTTAAAATTACAAACTTCAGATCACTGGCATCCAGAGGGCAGTGTCTGAACGTCTTGAGGAGGGGCAAATTTCTAAGTTGGAATAGCAGATTGTCCCTTGGAATGACACCTGACTGACTAAACAGGAAAGCTCGATGGGCTGAATGACCTCTTCCACTTTCTGTTTTTCTGTATTTCCTAAGATTACAGTGCAGGAATTTTGATCACACTATCTGTTGGTGTATCTAACACGCTTATGAAGTCAAATTAGCTGCCACGTTTCGTCCACAAAATATACAGTCAATTCACTTTGCAATATATTCTGTGAAGCCCTTTGAGACTTCTCAACAACGTGATAAGCCGCTATATCAAATGCAAGGATTATTATTATTATCCTTTCAATTCTTCCTTTGGGATCTTGTAACCAGTAAAAACTGAATAAACAGTGCCACCTGCTGGTGAATTCTGATAATGTATCAATGTGGGTTCAGTTGGTCTGGAATGATTTATAGCATTATTAACAAGCTATTTATAATTGTGAGTTGATAATATCAATTAACGTAACAGCAGCAATCGTGCAATGGATTCTTTTTTCAGGCACGGAGCTGTCAGTTAAACCCATATGGCAAGGCAACATGAAAGTGGTCATCAAGTGTTTATAGCTATTATCAACACTTGTTTTATTAGTAGATTTACTGGAGGTAATTAACTTAACTACCTGATAAACCTGGCTTTGATTGAAGCAGTGGTTAATTCTGATACTGATCTGGGTTGGCTGATTTCACTTTTTATGTTAAAAATAATGGAGAGGTACAGTTTAACAATGGAGCCGTGATCCCACAATAAATCAACTTTGTGTTTAATGGCAGGCTGCTCGCTGAGACACAGAATAAGTAGGAGCTGACGGGCGATGTACAGAGTGTGTGGGTGTGATGCCAACTCCTACGGGACGAGGAAGTGAATGCAACCAGTGGTAACTTATTAAGTAGCCGAGAACAGTAGAAACTTTCACAATGTGCAGTCAGTATCACACTGCAGAGCAAAGTGTAACTTTTCCAATGCATGGTAACCTGGCACGGGTTCAATTTACTGTGCCTCACACATTAAACTTTGGATTCTCGCTGTGTAGCGAAAATATCAGCCCAGTTAACCCCTTCAGTGCTGCACCAGATACAAGGTGTTTTGGCTGGCACTGCTGTGTAGTGCTGTGGAGATGCTGGCCTTCTGATGAGCTGTTTAAACCAAGGTGCCACCTGCCTGTTCAAATGGATATCAAAGATCCCTTGAAATTCCAATATTTGAAAAGAGAAGGATGTTTCTCCCAGAATCCTGGCCCCAAAGCCTAAATAAGTTATTTACTTTGTGCCTGTGGCTGAGACATATTTGCCTTCAAATGCACAGTACAAATACACTATTCTACACTTGACAGAAATTACCTGCAAAGTGCTTTGAGACATTTCAGCACTAAATGAACTATTTGATTGTTATTTTCTGTGGGACAATGAGAGACCACAGCAGAAGTCCATCCCTGCCCAATAAACTGGGGAAACTGAAGGGAAAAGTGCTGAGAAACAATTGAGAAATTAGTTATTAGTTACTGTTCCTGATTAATAACTCAAAACCATTGAGTCGTTTGGAGCTCACTCAACAGAACATTAGAGATTGGCCTTTCTTTTGGCTACTTATCTACAATATATAAGCGGAAGGCTAGCAATGTAGAAGCTGCCTTAATGTGTAGCCAAGTATGAAAAATCCACACTTTGAGCTGGGAAACATTGCTTGTCCTGCAGACGTGTTTACTGTGGGAGATGAGGTGTGTGGAAAGTGACAGCTTTAACAGACGGCCACTCCTGAGCTCCACTGTTCTGCTGTTGAATCGATCAACAGCCTTTGAGCCAAGCGTGCGAAACTTGGTAAGAGAAAGGTCGAGGTCGAACTGGCAATAAATTCCTCCCCATAAGCTGCTCCCTGAAGTGGCTGTATACTGATTAAGGTAATCCCCTAAGGATTAAAGGTGTATGCTTTTTAGTGCAGTATCAAAAATACAATAAAGTTGAAATGATAGCGACACGATCCAATGTACAAGGCTTGCACACCTCCTGGTTCCTCAGGGTTTGCATCAGCCCCTAAGGCGCCTCATGGAATCTTGTTATAGTCGCTGATCTTTTTTTATTTGCCGAATGAATGGCGTTGCGTGACAGGACACTAGCTGACGTCCTGCGTTATGCTGTTTGCCAGCATTGTGGCAGGACACCGTATAGAGTATGTTAAAGGGGTTCCTCTGCAGAAGGCAGTAAATCTTGCCAAAGTGTGGCTTTATGAGTGACAGATAGTACCTCACCCATTCTCTACAGGTGTGAGCACAGAGTGTCTGCAGGCCAATTCTGAGATCGGAGCAAAGCCCAATCCTTTGCCTGATTCAATATATGTAATAATAATCCTTGCATTTGACATAGCGCCTTATCGCATCTTTGAGGCGTCTCAAAGTGCTTCACAGGATATACTGTAAAGTGAATTGTCTGTATATTTTGTGGATGAAACGCGGCAGCCAATTGTGCACAGCAGTGTCCCACAAACAGTCATGGATTGAAGTGACCAATTTATTATTACCCCCAGAAAAGCAATCGTCCAATCAACTAACAAACAGGTTCCTACTTACTGCTAGGTAAACAGAGGCGTGGAGTAAGGAAACTTGCACAACGTTTCGCCCTACTGGGAATTGAACTCAGGTGTCTCACTTGTGAGGCGAGTTCTCTAACCACTGAGTACACGTGAACTTTCTAGCACAAATCGCTGGTTAGTAAGCATTAGCAGAAACTCTAGTGTATTTATCCCTCCATCATCCAGGGCCGTTGAAACCAATTATAGAATTCCTAATACCATCCCAGCCGAGTTCAGAAAACTGAGCACAGACTAAGTTGAGCCTGGATCACTTCTGGTGTATATAGCTTCTATATTGGCAATGACTTTACCAATTGTAATACAGGGGATTTTCTATCTGGTTGCTGTTTTTGACAACAAATGCTGCACCTTTATTGCTCTTTTGCTAACTATTGTGAATTGCCAGCACAGTGTGTTTTGCATGTTTTCTTAAGGTTATATTATTTAGAGTGTCAGCCTGGTTCAGTGGTAGCACTCTTGTCTCAGAGTCAAAAGGTTGTGGGTTCAAACTTCATATTAGGAACCACACAGTCTAAGGTGGCACTCCAATGCAGTCATGGTCGCGAGTTGTATTGTCGGAGGTGCTGTCCTTCCGATGATACGTTAAACCGAGTTCCCACCTGCCTGTTCGGGTGGAGGTTAAAGATTCCCATGGCATGATTCAAAAAGAGAAGGAAGTTTCTCCTGGTGTCCTGGCCAACAATCCCCCAAATAAAATTAGTCATTCGATCCGTGGCTGTTTGTGGGACATTGCTGTGCCCAAATTGGGTGCCATGTTTTGCCCACAAAATAGACAGTCAATTCACTTTACAGTACATCTTATGAAGCACTTTGTGACATCTCAATGACATGATAAAGCGATATATCAAATGCAAGGATTTTTTTTATCCTGCTGCTGGATCAGTATTTTCACCTTACCTGATAATAAGGCAGTATATTAAATTGAACCGAGTTTAGGTAATCCCCCAATCCATCAATGTCATCTCTGCAGCCAACTCCCATTTGGTATATGGCAATAACCCAAGGATACACCAATCTACATGAATCCATAATAACACAGGATAGAAAAAAGCCTGGAAGGCAATGTGCCAACACAGTGTATTTTGCATGTTTTGTTAATGGTTATATTATTTAGAGTGTCAGCCTGGTTCAATGGTAGCACTCTTGTCTCAGAGTCAGAAGGTTGTTGGTGCATTGCTACTGCTATGTGCCACAGTGGTTGGTACTGAGCTGTTCTCACACCATGCAGAATTACAGTCAGTCCATATTAATTAATTGTGGCAGTCTGACTGTCTCTGCCTTTTTACAAAGTAATTTCCCACCCCCCAGCTCGGGTGCCCATCCAGACTGGGAATGCGCTTTGGGATGTCTTCCTGACATGAAAGGCGCTAAATCAATGTAAATTGTATTGCATCACTAAAGGTAACACTACACCTGCTATAGTTTTTTTTACTGTTTTACTTTGACATCCTAATAGTTTTACTTCGACATCAACAGTGCTAATATTACTTATAAGATCTCACTGTACAGGGAGATCCTTAAAGGGATAAAGTTTGAGGTGTTTCTTAATGCATTTCTTCCAACTACATTTTAAAAAATTGAAAGTCTGTGTTAATTAACACAAGAAACTCTGCAACTACAGACGTGTTTCCCCATTCACTATGATAATCTTCTTCATTCACCTTTGAACTATTTCTCCTCCCTCCTCTGGCCACTTGTGAGTAGGTGATTTACTCCCAGCTTTCTTCCTGCACTGCTGTGTAGCTGAGCCCTGGGAAAATCCCCCTGGGTCTAGCTTCACCTATTTAAGTAATGTTTCTGTCTGTCGAGGGCCTTGGGACGTTCTCCCAATGTGAAAGGCACTATACAAATGTAATTTTGTTGTCGTCGTTGTTGTTTCAGAGGGTCCAGAATTTTTCAATTACTAAAAACAGCCTTAATTTTGAAGCTATTTTTTCTGTAAGCTATTTAAAGAAAACTGACTTCAAAGTTAATAGTATATTCAACAATTTGCTAAGTTCTAGATGCTTTAAAATGCAGAATAGATTAAATCCAGACCCAAATGGAATTTCTCCCCAATGTGTGAGTTAGGCCCTGGTGACCCTCCTTTCAGGTAAAGAAGTAAAAGGGGAGATAAGGAGAATTGTTTTGCACACAGGGTTGTTAGAATGTGGAATGTCTTGCTGGGTGAGGTTGTTGAGGGAGAATTCATATTAACTTTCAAAAGTGAACTAGATAAATATCTTCAAGTTGAGCAATTTACAGGGCTATCAGTAACCCTGTGCATTCCTTATTCCATTACATGCTTTCTTTTCCACTCTGCTTTGCTATGTTCCATGAGCTCATACAGTAACTGGTGTGACAGCGCAGGTGCAGTGCTGGCTTAGTCCAGCAGACACCGGTCAGAAACCATAAACCATGGTCAGGCACGCACAGCAATAAACCCCCTCCAGTGTGCACTGAGGGATGTACACATCTGTCTTCTGTCTGGGTTTTCCTGAATGTCTGGCTGTAGCCACTTTTATAGAGGATTGTAAACATCCCCTTTCTGTTTGAGTCCTTCACTAACAATACCCCATCCAGCCATAAACACAAGATGTTGGTTTCAGGAAAGAGCACTTTAGGCCTCAAAGATCTTAAGGACACTGCTTTGTTTAACTGGACCACAGCAAGTGAAGTGATACAATTGGAATGAGGGACAGCAGTAAGAAACCGTGAAGAGTGAAGTACGGTACACAAGCTTCTACAGCGAACACGGGCCCTAAACAATGGGGAGATATAGTGACAGACTTGTCTCTGCTGCCCTCTTCACCCAGTCAAACTTGCTGATTCCTTCTTCCTTTGTCTATTATGTGGAGTTTTGTGGTGTTTCTCTCTTACTCATACCCAACAACCTGAACTCCCCTTGCTAAATATTACACCTCAATCACTCTTGTCTTCACTCCAATATCTATTCTCACCCACCCATTCCTCCTTGCCCAATATTTCCGTTTCCCTTACAAACTCTTCCACACCCCATGCCCTGCTCCTTTCATCTGATTAGTCCTCTTCTCCTCCCTCCCTCCGCATCTGGTGCTGTGACTCTCTCTGCTTCTGCTACTGACCCAGGTAAGCCCTAGACGTGTCACATTGGTGTCGGTTTGGCATAGATTTTAGCTCTCTTCAGTCTGTGTCAGTATATGGTGGAGATCATTATCTAGGCTGACACCCGGGTTCAGTGCTGGAGTGGGGCGAGGCAGGAGCTCAGTATTGATGGAGACTCCATCTCTCGCATCAGATGTTTAAACTGAGATCCTGTTTGCCTGTCCTCAGATGAACATTAAAGATCTCACAACACCTTACAAAAAAGAGAATTTCTCCTGGTGCCCGGCCTCCCCACATTAATTCTCAAGGTCAATTGGGTATTCGTCTGATGGCTGTGTGCGGGAACCTGCTCTGAGAAATGCCATTGTCCTACAAAAGCAGTCACTAGAATTTCAGCCCGTGCTCCTGAGTTGGGAAACATGCATTCACTTAATAGAGAAATAACCTGGACTGGTGCTGGGGGAGCTGTAAGGTGGAGTGCACATTATAATCAGTGTTTTCCTGTAGTGTCTGGACCCTGAGGCTCAAGCTTGCGACCATCTGGTTGAGAATCAGCTGTCTGCCTCCCACTTTGTTACATTTTGTGTCTGATCCACTTTCTTCACTTAATCTTTCCACAAGGCTGATTTTTAAATCTATTTCTCCTAACCAAAATCAGTTTATCGGTGGATCGATCAATTATTGGATTCTTCAAGGCAAATCTTTCCTTTTGAATGCACATACAGCACTGATTTTTATCAAATCAAGATTTGGTTCAAAATCTATTGCTTAAAGACACGAATCGTTGAGCGTTGTGCTGGTTTATATTGAAATTGCTGAGCACTAAAAATACATTATCTCCATATGCATCAGAAGCCAACAACACTAGTGGTGGCTTTTGAATATGAAACAACTGGAAAAATCCAGAGTTTTGATATGAAAGTGCCAGGAGAAGGAGCAACATTGAAAAAGTTCAGATATGTACATAAAAATGCTGCAACATAATACAGGATGTGGCTCCTGGTAATGGGAGTCATTGCCAATCAGAGTCCCGAGCAAACGCCTCACAAGTAAGAGGACCTGGGTTCGATTTTGGGGCAGGGTGAAACCTTAGGCAAGTTTCCTTACTCCACACGCATCTGTTTACCTTGCAGTAAGCAGGGACCCGATTGCTGGTCAATTGGCAGATTGCTTTCCAGGGGTGATAATCCCTTCAAAAAAAATTGTTCATTCAAACCATGATTGTTTGTGGGACACTGCTGTGCATAATTGGCTGCCGCGCTTCACCCACAAAATCCACAGTCAATTCGCTGTCCAGTATATTCTGTGAAGCGCTTTGAGACATGTCAAAGACTTGTGGAGTCCTGTAGCTCAGTGGTTAGAGCACTCGCTTTGCAAGCGAGAGACCTGAGTTCAATTCCAGGCAGAGGGCGAAACCTTGGGCAAGTTTCCTTACTCCACACACCTAATAATAATCCCTTCAAAACCAAAAACAATAATAAATTGGTCATTTTCAATCTACGACTGTTTGTGGGACATTGCTGTGCGTAATTGGCTGCCGCGTTCGCCCACAAATATACAGTCAATTCACTTTACAGTGTGTTCTGTGAAGCGCTTTGGGACGTCCTCCCGACGTGAAAAGCGCTATATCAAATGCAAGGATTATTATTATTATTATTGATAAGGCACTATATCAAATGCAAGGATTATTATTATAATAATGGGGAACCCAGCTCCCAGTATAGGTCCCAGAAAAGTACCCACCAGTAATGGTTTGCCAGAACCTAGCCATCAGTATTTGGGGCCCATAAAACAACAAAGATACACACAGTGTGTTTGACATGTCAGTCAAACAGGTGGTCAGTTATTAGCTGTGGAGGAGAGAGTTTTTATTCAGCAGCTCGGGCTAGAGCCAACAGCTGATCTGACAAATAGCCAAGTCTGGGTTGTTCCGGAGCTTGGAAATGCTTTGCTTTTATGTTCCACTTTGCCTCTGGAGAAAGACTTAACTCTGGAGCCAAAGTGGTCATATAAAAGAAGCATAGAGACCACCTGCTTCGGAAAAGAACTTCTGCCTTCAGCAAGCCTCTGCTGGCTGCCCCACTGATACAATCCAACCTGTCCTTGCAGATTACCTGAAATCACAAGGTCTCTTCAGATCAAACAAACCAACTTGGGAATTCTAATCAGGACTTCCTGTTAAAATAAACGTAATGTGTGTACAGATTATCATTTATCTAAATCTGAATTCATGAAAGTACAATATTTAACATTGGAAAATAGATACAGTAATATAATAATAATCCGTCCATTTGATATAGCGCCTTAATACGTCTTGAGACGTCTCAAAGCACTTCACAAAATATACTGTAAAGTGAATTGACTGTATATTTTGTGGTTGAAACAAAATATTGTTTCATTATTGTGTCTATAATCAGTTTAACACATCAAACAAATACTCTCACTTGTATTTGAACTCAACCCCATGTTATAACCTGGATTCCTGTGTCTTTAAATTAAGTAATCTTTCACGTGGAACTTTTGTCAAAAGCTTTCTGAAAAGCTGAGATAGTCAGAACCACCAATTGTACTGAGACACTTGAAGACCCGGATGAAGAATACCTTTCTCCAATTCACCCTCGACAAAACTGAAGCCGTTTCATGTTACAAATAGATGTCAATACTTTAACCTGGTAATATTGTTTTGCTCATTTGAATCTACAGAGAATAAAGGTAGAAACAACGCAGTTCCATTCAATTTGCCTTTCCAGTTCAAACACTGTTCTGACCTATGCAAAGCTATAATATGTTCATGGGAATATAAATCTACTGTAAGTTTGCAAATATAGTAGCTGATGAGCATCTGAGAAATTAACTGGATCAGCCTGTGCATATGTTTAGCATGTGTTTCTGTGTGCATGTGTAAACTATAACATTGGTAGTCTACCAGTGAAAGTTGTATCCAGAGGGGGTGAGTGAGAACGTGAAAGGCGCTATATATAACTCTTGTGAAGCGCTTTGAGATAATTGATGATGTGATAAGGTGCTATATCAAATGCAAGAAATATTATCATAGAATAGAATGCTCAAGGGAATTAATCCAAGGGCCGATTGGCTCAAAAAGGAGTTGCACATCAAGTTGTTATGCAGCTGTCAACCCGTGGACACAGGGTAGTGTAGCAGTTGGGATTAAACCACAGTGCAGTGTACACAGCGCAACACTTCTTGGACTAATGGCTCTACAAAGATATCAGAAAGTCAAGCTTTCATATCACTTTACACTGCAACGTTTAATGATGAGAAACTACAATGCTTACTATTAGCCTGTGAATAGAAAGTATGAGTTCTGTTTGATATTCAGATGAACCTGCAAATGGCCAAAAGCCTGCACAAAGACCTATATAGACAGATCGATTAATGCAAACACTCTGCAAAGGAGACATACAAGCTGATTACCATATTATTGCCTCTTTGGTGATTCCCCCTTATCTGATGTGATTCGCTTTGATCTGCTTGCTTGTTTTAGAGAACTAGGAATAAGAAAAGACTACAAGGAATGGGCAGGCTAATTATAAAGGGACCTGAGGGGCACAAGAATACATCAAGGTTTCTCGGAGGCTTCAAGCAATTGAGCTGACCTCAGGCTACTTTATTTCACGCTGTGACACCCAGACCACCTTTGTCACCTCTGTTAGATATGGGCACAGCGTAGAATCACTTGTTCCATTGTTCGGAGCAGGTGAGAGTAGTGAGTAGTGAACCTGTGGAACAGGCTCCCCAGGGAGACAGTTGCAGCAGGAAGTATTGATTCTTTCAAACACAGATTAGATAGTTTTTCAAGGAAATAACAATATGGGATATAGCACATGGGTAGCTTGGGACATATATGCATGTGACCACCGGGAAGGTGGAAGGCGAACTAGATGGACCTTGGTCTTTTTTCGTCCAGCATTTCTTATGTTCTTATGAGAGAAGGCCAGCATGTCATTGATCAGTGCTCTCGCCAGCGACCATTCAGAACGAATTCAAGGTGCTTTTATTTGTGGGTTACAGACTCAAGGTAGCACCTCAGTGACCAAAGTGTGACCTCGGCTAATCAGCAGCAGGGGGGGACTTGTAGTTTGGGTGCTGGATAACACAGTGGCAGGAATACAATGAATACTGTACTGCAATAGGAAGGCAAGTGACAGAGACAGAGATCATCAAATAAGAACAATTACAGACACAGCAAGAGTGTCAAAGGTCATCGTGAGGTCGCAAAGCTTTAAGATAAAGATGTGCTTCCCCAAACTAACATGCAAAACCCTGTAGGAAACGGATGTCTAAAATTCCACATAGTTTTAGCCTGGAAAAACATTTTACCTTAAAATTTCAGGTGCCACAGAATTCTAAAACATTCTTAAATTCAGTCTTAATTTGAAAGGCCATTCCCCACAGTCTACAAAATACACAGTCCCTACACTTTACAAGACTTTACAGTAAATAATAATTAATAATAATCCTTGTATTTGATATGGCGCCTTTCACATTGGGAGATGTCTCAAAGTGTTTCACAGGATTTACTGTAAAGTGTTGTCACTGTGTAGTTAGTGAATAAATCCTGTGAAGCATTTGAAGATGTCCTTAGGATGAGACGTTAAACCGAGGACCCAGCTGCCTGTTTGGTGGTTGTTAAAGATCCCATGGCTCTATTTGAAAAGAGAAAGAAGTTTCTCCCGGTTTCCTGGCCAACAATCTCCAAAAATAAAATTGGTTACTCACTCCATGGCTATTTGTGGGACATTGCTGTGTGAAAATGGCTACCACCTTTCACCAACAAAATACACAGTCACGGCACTATATCAAATGGAAGGATTATTATTTTATTATTCCACGCATGCCATTAAACAGAACAGCACTATTGCTAAATTCCAGACTAACACCTTGTCTTATTCATCATTTTTCAATGGTGAGTAGAGTTCGGTATCTTGGACCATTTGATGAAAGCCAATTGCTCTTAGGTGGTCAGTTTTTATATTTGAGTATAACTGAGCCTTGTGTGGGTGGGGGAGGGGGTTAACCATGGGGGGCATAACACACAGACCTGATCCTTCCATCACTCCATGTCCACACGCCTGCTGCATAATTAAGTGATCAGGAGTGGACTGCCATGTTGATTTTTCTCCTTCTTAATCCAGGAAAGCTTTTAAAACATGCTGGCAATTTCCACAACTGCTAGCCCAGCTGAGATCAGCTCATTGACCACAGACCAACATTCGAAACCTGAACCTTTGAGAAAAAATTCCTCTTAGGTCTATATTCATTCTATTCACGAAACGTTTTAGAGTGTCCAGAATTTGATATGTTGATGAATTTGGTCTTTTCATTTTTTCTGCAGCTCTTGACAACTGAGACTATGACACTTGTCAAGACCCACCTTCAAGACCCATCTCAAGAACCTCCTCTTCGACCGTGCTTTCGATCTCCCTGCTTCCCCCTTTACCTCTACCCTCCCCGAACCCCAGCTTGGGTCCGTAACTCTCTCTGTCCAGTGCCTTGGGACATCCTCCCAATATGATAGGTGCTTTACAAATGTAATTTTGTTGTTGTTGTGTAGCTGTTTCGAAGTCGTGAATTGTGTCTTGGTTCTGTTTGTGGACCTTCTCCACTGTGGGTGGCAGAGAAAAGGGAGGAGGATCCATACACCACCCAATATGAAAAGTCCATCACTAGCCACAAGCAACTGAGCAAGAGGCAGCTGGAGGCAACTTTGATCTCAATGGTTTTGGTCTTGGGCATAAAAGTCACTTCTGGTGGCCAATGTCTTGACGACCAGATCAGATTCTCAATTACTGTACAGCACTGGAGCTGAAAGCAGCTCTGCCATCAGGGAACGGCACTGCAGTAGGTGTTCGATTGGCTCATTTAGTCAACTTTCCCACTGGGTCAGAAGGTTATGAGTTCAAGGCCCAGGTCAGGACTTGCGCTCATAGTCTATGCTGACATTGCAGTGCAGTGCTGGGGGAGTGCTGTATTATCGGAGGTGCCATCCTTTGGATAAGACAGTTGAACTATCTGCTTCTTCTTCAATTGGGTACCAAAGATCCCATGACACGATTTTAAAAGAGAAGGGAGTTTCTCTCGGCGACAACAATCTGCCGTATAAATTTGTTATTCCCCTCGTTGTTTGTGGGATTGAATACGTGCAAAATCTTTGCTGCATTCGCCTAAAAAAGCAGTCACTACACTTACACTTATGTGAAGTTACCGTAAAACCGTTTGATATATTTTAACATTAAGTTCTATACAAATGCTTGTTCTTCTATAAGAAGATCTATTTTTCTATCACATTTTCTGACGGTGTCATAATAGTAATCCTTGCATTTGACATAGTGCCCTATTACGTCGTCGAGATGTCTCAAAGCACTTCACAGAATATATTGTAAAGTGAATTGACTATATTTTGTGGGTGAAATGCGACAGCCAATTGTGCACAGCAGTGTCCCACAAACAGTCGTGGATTGAGGGACCATATTTTTTTTGGAGGGATTATTAACCCCGGAAAAGTGATCCGCCAATCAACTAATAACTGGGTTCCTACTGACTGCTAGATAAACAGAGGCGTACGGAGTAAGGAAACTTAGTAAGAATGCCCTGCCCAGGAAATGAGCCCAGGTCCTCTTGCTTGCGAGGCAAGTGCTCTAACTACTAAGCTGTAAAACTCCACAACGTTATTTACATTTCAAACCGAAGCCTTGAAATACCAGTAAGAGCTTAATATTGCGGCACATGGGGTAACAATAGATGTGAAAATCATTTGATGCAGGCTATGAATCTTATCCCATTTGACTAATTGGAAAAGTGCCAAAGATTTGCAGTAGTGGGTACCTAACCTTTCCTTGACCTTCTGCAGGAAATGACAGGTGTTTGAAATGCAAACGTCTGCCTGTCGGTAGCCACGTTTAGCACCAGGGAGGAGAAGAGAGCTCTTTTGTTACAATCATATGCTTTCAGCCTCCAGAAATTAACTGATAAGAGGAAGCACTATTTCACAATCTGACATCACAATAGTTTTTGTAGGCCTCTCCTGTTCCCTGCTTGAAACCTGCTCAGAAGTTCAGCCAAGCTATTCCCGATACCAGCTCCTCAATCTGAGTCCTTGTTCATTATGTGGTTGTGGTTGCCCCACCAATGTAGGAATCAGTGAGCAAAATGCCTGCTCTTTTCTGGTTTAGACAGTTATGGATATAAGCCCTAAGTCAGGACTTTGAGCTCACGGTCAGGCCTAATTGTAGTGTTCCAGTGCAGGAACGCTACAATGTCGGAGTTCTGTCTGTTAGATTAGACATTAAACCTGTTCAGGTGGACAGCAATGATCTCATCACGTTCTTCACAATCCTCCAGGTGATAAAACTGGTCATACACTTCAAGGCTGTTTGTCGAATGTTGCTGTGCAAAAGTGGCTGCTGCACACACCTACAAAGAACACAGTCACTACACTTTTCAGTAAATCCTATGAAACAAGTCCTCCTAACATGAAAAGCGCTATATCAAATACAATGATTATTGTTGTTTTATATTATAAATGAAACCGTTTGTAACGCACTGCCTGGTGTGACACTGAACTGCAAAGACTGTCAGTCCAGATGATTAGACATAACACAGCCATGAAGGGTGGATCTGTACCACACGAGAGTCACCAACTTCAAAGAGAGGAGGCATAAGGGGCAAATATTAGTGGGAAAGAAAAAGATGATGAAAAAAATGTGGCAATTTTTTTATTGTCGCATTGAGTTATTCCAGTGCTTTCACAGTAGCCTTAATTAATTTAAATTTAATTCCTCATCAAAGAACACTGGAGCCACAATTAATAGATGTGGTCATAATGGCTGGCAGTGACGGTTATTGTAATGAGAAAACGATGGCATGTTTGCCAGGGATCAAGCAGTCCTGAAAAGCAGCAATGAGTGGGCTGGTACCGGACGCACTATTTACTGATGAAAGGTCTGTGCAAACAGTAGGCTTCTCAAAATATAACCATAACAGCTGCTCTGTGCCTTCAGCCCACCTTAACAACACAAAACCAGTTTGCACAGCGCACTGAGCTTAATTTGGATAAATATTATTCAAAGTACCCGGTACTGATAAAAGAATATTTTCCTGCATTTCATATGACAACAACTTAGGCTGGGAAAACCAGAGGCTATGTATATATTGTCAGAGGCAGTGTTTAGTCCTGATAAGACTACTTTGCTGAAACGTTTTAACCTTGGAGCAAGATTTCTACAAAGTGGCACAAAAAATAGGCAGTTTGCAAATATTCTTATCTCAACGTTTTTATTAAATTAATTTTCTTCCCTACATTCCAGAAGTGACTCATGCTGGGGTGTGACAATTTGCCCAAGAGACCACATTTTTTTCCTCTGGGGTCTGCAGGCTGTTTGACCATGGGGTGTGTGGGATCACAACCAACCCAAGTTCTCTTACCCGTCCCTTCCATCTTTGCTCTCCTCCCTCTTCCTCCCCCTTCTGGCCACTATGGTCACTCTCCCTCTCACTTCCCCCTTTTTCCATTCCCCACTCACAGTTGTCAGGCTGGCTCAGTAGAAGGCTGTGAGTTGAAACCCAATGTTAGGACTTTGAGCTCAGCGTCTAGGCCAGGGGTCTACAACCGGTCGATTACGCTAGGTGACAGGGTCAAGTATGACAATAGGAAGGAGCAATAGAACTGTTTTGTTATTGAGTCAAATTGAAAACAAAGCCAGATAATAATAATAATCCTTGCATTTGATATAGCGCCTTATTATGTCATTGAGACGTCTCAAAGCGCTTCACAGAATATCCTGTGAAGTGAATTGACTGCATATTTTGTGGGCGAAACAGAGTGAAGGGTTTGCTGTACTGGGGATCCAGAGATTGTTCAGAACCCCATTCAGAGTATTACACTGTCAGTCCTGGCATCAAGACAACCTGAAATATTCACAGAAAGTTTCTTGAAAAAAATCACAGAAAGTTTCCATATTCTGGGTTGAACTAATCTACATTATGGATAATTTACAAATATCGCATTTTAGCCCTAGTATTTATGTCTCAGACAGAGTCTACCCAAACGTTTGAAGCATAGAGTAGGTCTCCCTTTATCTCCCTTTACTTAAGAAATATAGGGCAATTGATTACAATAAGCTTCCCTCCAATTGAATTGTTCAGACTGAGGGCCCCAAATTTCTCACGGTCTTAGCCCTAGTCTTAAAATGTAAGATTGTGCTTAATTTTGGAGCCAATGTTCTACAATTTTGAAATTATTTTTGAACAATTTGAAAAACTTTTTTGCTGATCAATTATTTTGAAAACTGCATAAGTCATCCTCCAAATTATGATCAGATGTTAAGAGTGCATCTAATTCCAGGGTTCGGGGGTCTTTAAACTGAGGAGCACCCGGGTATGTACAGAGAGCAGACTCTGGATATTGTCCTCTGTCCGTGACAAGAGTTTGCTCGTTTCAACCACTTCAGGACAGACTGGAGTTCGAACCACCTGCCGGGGGCCTCAACAGCTTTATGAGAAAGGAGGGAGCAATGAACAGAGATTCCAATAACACGAGCAGTGTTCTCGTAACAAAGTTCAACTCAAGCTCCGTTATCTATCAGGTGTATGAGGCCAAAATGCCCCCCTTTTACTGCGTTCGACAAGCATTTACCCAACGCTTTCAGGGAAGGGAACTTCAAATGCCAGAATTTGGGGCTTCACTGCTGGCCAATGCTGAACTGAATGCTGAACTTTGTTGCCATGGTAACTGGTGGGAAAATATTGAGTAAGCACACTGCCAGAAATTTAATAATTCACAGTTTACAGCTTTGAATTCAAGGTGAAGCAGGAACTGAGATCATGTTGCTGTGCAAATAGCCATCTTGCCTTATCAAGGCAAGAATACTTTCCTAAACTTTGATAAAATGCTAGCAATGCTGTGCAGTATATATAAGACATACGGTGCCCTGGGAGACGTTAGCTTTTACTATGCAAAGGATTGTAATAGCACATTTCAAATTAGAATCAATTATTTTGAGTAGCAAATACCTTTCCAGTGTCAACACAACAACAACAAATTAGATTTGTATAGCGACAGTCGAAATAGCTCAGTGGCACTTCTCACCCTGTTATTGAGTCATTGGTAAGCAACAGGAAAAATAATAACAATAATAATCCTTATCTATGATGTGGAGTAGGAGTCTCCAACCGGTTCCTCTCCGCCAGGTGGCGCTGTGCAGCATGATCAAAAACACAAGAGGAATATAAGAGCAATGGAACTGCATAAATATTTAGACCAATTGAAAGCAAAGCCAGACACACAAAGTATTTTGCGCATCTGGAAATAAAAATATAAACTTTTTTGTTTAAACTGTGGTAAATATTGCTCCTTGTTTTTATTGAGTACGCTCAAGACACCACCTAGTGCCAATCGACCGGTTGGAAACTCTTGATCTAGAGCCTTTCAGGTCAGGAGGTCATCCCACAGTGCTTCCCAGGAAAAAAAACAGTGGTATTGGAGGGTGATCAGAAATGGAACCTAGTCGGTTGCTTCAGGAAAGGAAGGGAGGAAGACGAATGATACCGGATGATAGGAATGCAAGAAAAAAAATCATTCCATTTTCAATGTAGAGAGAAAGAACTTGCAGTTTTTGTTCAAAGAGCTTTACAGTTATTATTATTATTATTATTATTATTATTATGTGTAGGTAAATGTGTCAGCCATTTTGCACACAGCAAATGGGCCCATACACAGCTAGGAGGTGACTCATTGATTCATCTGTGGGATTGTTGACCAGAACGCTGGGAGCAACTTCTTTCTATTTTTGAATTGTACAACGGGATCTTTATTGTCCACCTGAAGAATAGGCATATGGGACATGGGATGAGATTTTAAGATGATGTCCCATATGCCTGTTCTCTCTCAGCATTGGTTTAATCGATGACTTCCTCCTCAATCTTCAACTCTTTCTTTGGACATAAAATGGTGCAATGACACTCATTGGTTAGCAGAGGGAGCTATTGAACAATAAAGTTCCAGCTCACTGCTCACCCAAAATAACAGCAAGTGAACTCGATACCGTAAAATAGTTTTAATCAATGTACAAAGTAAAATTGTGAAAGCTGCTGATTATTTAAAAAATCACAAAAAAATATTATTACTAAATAATAATAATAAAATAATCCTTGCATTTGGTATAGAGCTTCACAGGATTTTACTGTGAAGTGTAGATATTTGTAGGCAAACCTGGCAGCCGATTTGCGCATAGCTATATCTCACAAACAACCATGAAGTGAATGGGCAATTAAAATTTGCAACGTGCATCAAAGCATGATAGTATTCTGTGTGATCATCCAACAGAACTGGGTTCTGCTGTGAAGCCCTAGATATTTCGATACTTATCTGACACCCACTATTTCAAGCATCCACATGCTGAACTAATCTTAAATGAGACAAAACATAATTGTTGTCCATTGAATGCTCCCCTAGCACGAGTTATGATGTTTAGGAGATGAGGGTTGGGGGAAGAATATCACAGAAACTGGAGGAAGGTGAAAACAAGAATTATTATCATGAAATATTAAAAGGGCAATATTCTGGGTTTTTAACTGCTCCAAGATCTTTTTCCATAATTTTTAAGTCTGGATGTATTTTTATGGATATCTCTGTTCTGCCTATCCTGATACTGCACAACTCTCTGTACTTTAAAATGCAATAAATTCATGATTCGCTCTCCTTCATTATCAATGTATTAAATATTTATTTTACTCAAACAAAAATTACAACAAAAATAGAGAAGAAGAAGGGGTTGGGGGTGTTATTTCACATGCTGCTAAGTATTGCAACTGTGAGGTGCGCTTATAATGGTATTTTTATACAAAATAGCATAGCCTCTTTGAAGGCTTGGATAAAGTACCTTTTTAGAATTATAAAACTCACCAGTCTTTGACCACCAGGTGGGGAAATTTATATCCATGTTTGACCCGCTCAGCTTTCCCCCACCTTCTTAACATTGCCTGCCTCTGCCACTACTTCTCCCTTTGTGCCCCCAAGACCCTAATTCATGCTTCCATCCCTTCCAGGTTAGATTACTCCAACTCTCTGCTCACTGGTCCACCATTCACAAGCTACAGACTGCCCAGAACTCGCAGTTGTGTGCTCTCTCGCACTAAGATCTGTGAGCCGATCACCCCTCTCCTCGCCCAGCTCCATCGGCTCCCCGTTCCACAGTAGAGCACATTCAAGATCCTTGCCGTAACCTTTAAATCCCTCCATGGTTTTGCCCCACTGAATATCCACAACCTCCTCAAAACCAACCTACCCATGGCAGTATTCGAAAAACAGAAGGGATTTTTCCTGCTGTTCTAGCCAGATATATTGATTATCTACTTCATGGCTGTTTGTGGAACTTTGCTGTACGTAAATTGGCTGACACATTTGCCTACAATACACAAAGCACGCACTTTGTGGGACACTGCTGTACATAATTGGCTGCCGCTTTCACTCACAAAATACAGTCACTACACTTTACAGTATATCCTGTGAAGCGCTTTGAGTCATCTCAACAAGGTGGTAAGTTGCTACAGCAAATGCAAGAATTATTATTATTAATCATTACACTTGACCATAATTAACTGGCAAGCACTCTGAGATGTTTTGATGTTATAGGCACTATATAAATCCAAACTTTTTTATTATTATTAAGTTCTGAAAAGATTCATTCTAAACACATGGCACAAGGTGCAAAAGTATAATAGTGATCAATTAAAATATTCCTTCAGTAAAATTCACAGTAACTACCTTTACAGTAAAATTCCTGTGAAGTACTTTGAGATGTCTCGACAACAACAAAATTACATTTATGGAGCGCCTTTCATGTCGGGAGGATGTCCCAAGGCACTAGACAGTCAGAGGTCGGGACCCGGGTATGGGGAGGGGTGGTGTAGGGGTGAGGGAAGGCAGAGAGGTGGGAGGACGACCGAAGGCACGATTGAAGAGGAGGGTCTTGAGACCGGCCTTGAAGGAGGCAAGGGAGGAAGCGAGGCGAAGGGACTGTGGGATGGAGTTCCAGAATGTGGGGGCAGAGAGGCTGAAAGCTCGGTCACCGATGGCAAGGCGGGTCAGGCAGGAGACATGGAGCAGACCGGAGCCCGCTGAATGGAGGAAGCGGGCAGGTTGGTAGGGAGTCAACCGGTAAGAGAGGTAGGAGGGGGCAAGGCCATGGATGGCCTTAAAGATGAGGTTGAGTATCTTGAGCTCGATCCTCTGGGGGATGGGGAGCCAGTGGAGTCGGGCGAGGGTGGGATTGATGGGGTCATGGAGCCTGGTGCGCGAGAGTACACGAGCTGCAGAGTTTTGGATGATTTGCAGCTTGTGAAGGGAAGAGTTGGGAAGGCCGATGAGGAGGGAGTTTCCATAATCGAGCCTTGATGTGACGAATGCGTGGGTGAGGGTTTCGGCAGCCTGAGGGCTGAGGCTGTGGTAGAATCTGGCAATGTTGCAGAGGTGGTGGTAGTCAGTGCTGGTCATGGCGCAGATGTGGGGGAGAAAGGACAGTTCAGGATCAAACAAAATACCCAGGTTCCTGACTGGCTTCATGAGGTTGAGTGTGCAGCCGTGGAGGCTGATGCTGCCAGCGCCCGAGGTGCGGAGGCGCTGGTGCGAGCCAATCAGGAGGGCCTCGGTCTTGCTGACGTTCAGTTGGAGAATGTTATCCCTTGTCCAGGACCTGATGGCGGACAGGCATGATAAGGCACTATGTCAATGCAAGAATTATTATTATAATTAAGTCAGGTTCTAATTTAGCTTATGTTACACTGCAGGCATATTTGAAGACTTTAGACAGAAAGCAGCACATTGGCAGCTGTTCCATAGTGGTGTCCACCCAAAGAGAACAGCAGGATGCACAGAGGATACCAGAAAGCTGGCATCCAAAGCCAAACAGATCCATTCAAAATCATCCAGAGAGGACACTCCTTTTGAGAATAGATGAGTTGTGAAATCCATTCCTCCTCTACGCCTATCAACACAGGGCAGCGTTAATAGTCCAAACTGCCTGATCTTCTTTGACAAAGGAATGTGTTTGTTGTGCTGCCAGATGGACAACGTGGGCTTTGGTGACATTTTGCTGTCTGTTGATTTTAATGAAAATGCGCTAAAAGGTTACTGACGGGTTTTCATGTCAAAGGTCACTGGGTTTCTTGACTCAGCAGAGTGGGAAAAATGGTTAGTGAAACATGCCAGCAGCTACTGGGGATGTCATATTGTACTATTGTTATCTTGGCAATTCAGTCTGTTCATTAAATAATCACTGGAGCAGAACATGTCTCAGATGGTGGGAGTGAATTCTCTCCAGTGTATAGCAGAAGGTTGCGAAACTCTTTCTTTGACCAAACAGACTTTAAACCTCTGCATGAAGCTCAGAATTCACTTCCTTTAATGGAATAGCTCCCAACATTGCAGTTGAAAATACTGTGTTTTCCTTATTTGGATTATTTGTTTCTTTCCTCCTTTATTTAAACAATGGTTAATTAATACAAGATTTTTCCTGGCTTAAAATACTCAAGGACTTATTCAGATACTCTGGGTTCAATCCATTTTTAACTTGGAAAGGAAACACCAGCACAGGCAACTCACAACATACAGTTCATCACCTTTTTTATATATTCCAGTAACTCAGATTAGGATCATAGGAACACAGGAACAGGAGGCCATTCAACCCACTGAGCCTGCTTTACAAGTATTTTAGATCTTGGTAAATATTTTAATCCCAATGCCCCTTGACATCTCCACCACCCAAGTTCCTGTCTGTGTCTATTTTAAAAATCCCTGTTGATTTCTTTTCTACCGTTTTCTGAGGCAGAGCATTCCACATTCTCACAACCCTCAGTGTGAGGGTTCAACCCTCAATTATTGAAGGAATGCCTTCTGACCTCAGGGCTAACTATTTTACTTCTCATTTTAAGGCTGCCCCCCCACCCCCGCCTCCCACCCCACCCACACCCCCCATGTAATGGATCTCTCTACCAAATAATAATAATAATAATAATAATCCTTGCATTTGATATAGCGCTTTTCACGTCGGGAGGACGTCCCAAAGCGCTTCACAGAACACACTGTAAAGTGAATTGACTGTATATTTGTGGGCGAAATGGCATTCAATAGAATAAAAATGATTCTCACAAAATGTGGACAATGGTAGGTGTCTTGGGATTCCTGACTCTCGCAGTCCTCAAGCCTTGGCTCTCGCCAACCTACACCTCATACTTTCCAGAATCAAGTAAACAAGATACATCCCTCCAGGGAGAGAGTGCACATTTCATTCCAACAATCTACCTCTGGAATTTCCATGTGTAGGTGGGATGTCTGAAATTCTCAGTTTGGTTTGGATACTCTTAAGCATAGTGATGGGTTTCCGCTCGTGTGAGACACCCGGCTGACAAAACAAAAAGTCAGTTGGTAGCACTCTTGCTCCTGAATCAGAAAATTGTGGTTTCAAGGCCCGCGCTGAGATTTTAAACTTACATGGTATGCTCTGACACTTCGGTGCTGACCTGGATTGTTGGAGGTTTTGTTCTTGAAATATTAAACCAAGATATTGTCTGCCTGTTCAAGTCGACGTTAAAGATCCCACGGCACTTGAAAAGCGATGGGAGTTTCTCCTGGTGTCCCGGGCAACAGTCCAACAGTCTCATTCTATGGCTGTTGCTGCGTCCATTGTTCAGTGCTGTTTGTAAATTAGCTTCTGTGCTTAACCTAAAAAATACACAGTGACTGCACTTTACAGTACGTCCTATGAAGTGCTTTTAGACACCCTCCCGACTTGAAAGGCACTACATCAAATGCAAGGATTATTATTGATTACTATTGACTTTTCTCGTTTAAAAAGAAATGGTGCAGAGGCTGTACAGAGAACCTCAGACGGAAATAACACAATACATTTAGTGAGGACAAGATCAGACCTGGCTGTGATGCTTATCTGCAGTCAGATATTCTGCCAATAGTCACTGTCTTGGCTCCCATATAAAAGATCAATACACTAGCACGAGTCAGTGCCTTCAGGAGAGAAGCTGAGAAACTGAACTACCACACAGAACAAGTAAAAAACATCTCCCGTAAAGCTAACTCCTCACTGATAACCTATACGCCTCCGCCACCGAAATGTGGTTTCATTTTAATAATAATAATCCTTGCATTTGCTCTAGCGCTTATCACATTGCTTATCACATCGTTGAGACGTCTCAAAGCACTTCACAGAATATATTCGAAAAAGTGAATTGACTGTATATTCTGTGCTGAAAAGTTTTACGTTTCTGTTAGGAGATTCCAAGTCATTGAGGCTCCCTCTTCTCAGTGGATCCATCAATTTTCAAAAAAGCAGTTTTATTATTGTATTCAGCAATAGCCACTAAACTATTTATTGCTAATTTCTGTCTGCTAACTATATTATCCTTTTTCAAATGACAGTAAAAATGTTACCAGATGGCGCAGTTAGCACTCTCCTGCTGATATGTGACACAGATAAGCAGTAAAATGAGAATGAAGGAGATACCAATCTGAGGTTAAAATACTCAGTAAACCTTACTTATTTCCTATTTGTTTACCAGCCCTGACATAAATCATAACAATAAAATAATAATAATCCTTAAAATGACACAGGGTCTTTTACACCCACAGGATGTCCCATGGCGCTTCACAACATTTACTCTGAAGTGTAGTGACTTTAGTGTGCGTTTTGTAAGCAAATCAATTTTAAAGCCCTCTCTATATCTGTGACCTACTAAAACATTACCAACCTGCTTAATCCTCTATTCTGTAGCCTGCTCCATATACCCCTCCCTGCCCGCTCCACTTTCAGCGGTTGGGCCTTCAGCCTTTCAGCCCCCACCCTCTGGAACTTCATCCCAGAGCCCCTCCACCTCACCCCCTACCTTACCTCCTTCAAGGCCCATCTCAAGATCATGCCTTCGGTCACCCTGCCACCTCCACCCCTGTGCCCTCCACCCCTATTGACTCCAATCCCAAGCTCGGCTGCAAACCCTTCACTTCCATCGTCCTCCCGACATGAAAGACACTATATAAATGTAATTTATTATTTGCTGTTGTTCAAATGTTCAAATGATGCACAGCACTGGAGCTAAGGTTACTGTATTTATAAACTGGGAGCTGGTGATTTTCTCTTGGTCTATTTCACAGCTGAAAAAAGTCCCCAAGCTGCAACAAAAGATTGGAAAGAAAGATATCAGCCACAAAGCAGGACTTTGAAATTACCCTTTGGCTAAAAAACATCACTCTACTTTACAATAAATCCTGTGAAAGTGTTTTGAGTTTACAATAAATCCTATGAAAGTGTCCTACCTCCATTAAAGGTACTATATCAAATGCAAGGATAATTATTATCAAAACAGTTGTTGCAAACCTTTTTTTAAGTGCACTTAATATTAAATTTGTAAGCATTACATGCTTTCAGTTGTAATTAGCAGAGCAAATGTTGCATTTTCCACCCTATTGTCCCCTCTAAACAAGGATGTGGATTGAGCAATCAGGATTAATATCTTTGACTGGAAGACTGAGGGACGACACTAAAATTGAGATTATGATAATAATAATCCTTACGTTTGATATAGAGTCTTACCATGTTGTCGAAATGTCTCAAAGTGTTTCACAGGATTTTTACTGTAGTGACTATATTTTTTAGGCAAACGTGGCAGCAATTGTGTGCCATACAAGGTCCCATAAACAGCCATGAAGTATCACCAATTATATCTGGAGGATTGTTGACCAGAACACCGTAATAAGCTTTTTCGATAGTGCTATAGGATCTTTAACCCGCACCTAAATAAACAGACAGGAACTCAGTTTGACGTCTCATCTGAATGAGAGGTAATAATAATAATAATAATAATCCTTGCATTTGATATAGCGCTTTTCACATCGGAAGGATGTCCCAAAGCGCTTCACAGAACACACTGTAAAGTGAATTGACTGTATATTTGTGGGCGAACGCGGCAGCCAATTGCGCACAGCAATGTCCCACAAACAGTCGTAGATTAAAAATGACCAATTTATTATTGTTTTTTGTTTTGGAGGGATTATTATTAGGCGTGTGGAGTAAGGAAACTTGCCCAAGGTTTCACCCTGCCTGGAATTGAACTCAGGTCTCTCACTTGCAAAGCGAGTGCTCTAACCACTGAGCTACAGGACTCCGACAGGTAGACGGTTACTTCTATTTCTGCTTCCTTTCAGACCAACTCACCACAGAGCCCTGCAATGGAGTGCCAGCCTCAAAAATTGCACAGTGAGGGTTTAAAAAATAGGGATTGGGCATTTCAGCTTGTGTCCAGCAAATACAATGGAATCAATTTAAACGAAGTCTAGATTTCAGGTTTGGCATCACAAGAATGTGGCACAGCATGCTCCTTGGCACGAATGTATGTCACAAATCCACACAACATATGGTTGAGAAGCTCACAGATCTTGAGGTGAAGCTGCATTGTAGGAATATGTACTTTGTAAATGACAATAAAATTCTTGGTTGAAAAATGAAATGTAACATTTGAAAAATTAGATTGGCCAGCATGCAAACATAATGCTGAAGAATACATTTGGAAATTTTGGATTCAATTCTTGCTCAATCGAATGTTTACTGTTTTGTTGAAATTTGTCGGGAAAAGTGATTGTAAATAGCAATCCAATGCCTCTGTTGGAATAATAATATTAATAATGATAATAATAATAATTCTTGCATTTGGTACAGCACCTTCCAGGTCAGGAAGAGAACCCAAAGCACTTCACAGGATATACTGTGAAGTGGAGTGATTGTGTATTTATGGGAGAAGACAGCAGCCAATTTGCACACAGCTAATATCCCACAAATAGCCATTAAATGAATGACCAATTTTATTTTGGGGGATTGTTGGTCAAGACACTGGGAGAAACTCCCCTCTCTTTCGAATAGTGCCATGGGATCTTTAATGTCCACCTGAACAGGCAGGCGGGATCTCGGTTCTAACATCCCCCAGCACAGCAAAAAAAAATTGGTCACTCAATCCACGACTATTTGTGGAACACTGCTGTGCACTATTGGCTGCCATGTTTTGCCCACAAAACATACAGTCAATTCACTTTACAGTATATTCTGTGAAGCGCTTTGCGACATCTCAAAGACGTGATAAGGCACTGTATCAAAATGCAAGGTTTATTATTATTGGAGTATCATCTTAGACTATGTGAGTTCAAGTCCTCATGTTTTCATACCAACTTTCTGACTCAGAGGTGAGAAGTGTTATCACTGAGCCTGGCTGTGATAAAGACACTGAAACAAGTATAGAAATCATGAAGACATCTTTTTATGTGACCGCCAGGAAGGTGGTAGGCGAATTAGATGGACCTTGGTCTTTTATTCGTCTCGTGTTTCTTATGTTCTTATAGTTTGATCCCCAGAATGTCTTAGGATAGCTGTCCTCCAATGTCACATAGCTTATTCACTACCCACGTGTGAAGAATGGCAACCTAAAGTGACTGTTCTGATGAAAACTTGGCAAACGTAGAAGAGGATGAGGAGAGTAGGGATAAAAATGGGTCCTTACTTTTCCTCGTTTTTCTTCAACTATTCTATTTTGTAACCTGTTGGAGTATGATTCCACAGGCAAACCAAGTGGTGATATGTCACCAGAGGGGTGATTCTTAATAAGCAAATGTATCAGGTCCTCACCCAACAACAACAGCAACTTGCATTTTCAAACACTACGTAAATGCAAGTGAGGAGCGCTATATTTATATATATATATATATATATATATATATAGTTGTTTTCCAGCAGAAAATGGTCACTGGATCACATGGGTTTTGTCTGCTGTAGCCCAAGGTGTTGAATCCTATGCCCGAGATCAACTAACTCAGGACTATTCAAGAATCAACACTGGGAATTGTTGGAATTCCATACTCCTGTACTATTGGAGCTGCCCAACATTGTCAGTTTTTGATTTGCTTTCAATGAACTTGAACAAAACATTCTCCAACAGTTCTGTAACATCTTCAGGCATGTCATAGTTTCGTAACCGCAGTTTAGGAGAGATCAGTTGGTATGATATATAGTTCAATGGATTGAATCATTGCCCTTTTAAGGAATCAGTCAAATAATTTATTTTCCAAGAATTTCTGGGAAGCCTCCAGATTTCTAATAAATATTCCTATAAATTCTAATATGGGAGACATCAACGAGTGAGTAACCTTCTGTAAACTTAGGGAAACCATTCCCTTCCCTTCCATCTCCGGAAAGTTCGGTTTCCTAATTTATTGCATCTCATCCTCTTTTGATAAGTGATATTCGTGAAGCTCAGTCATGGGATGTTTAGTCTTTTATAAGCTGTAAGCATTTGGTGTTGGATCAGGATACAACATTACTTGTGTTGGTAGCAACCATTGTTCTTGGCAGCAGTTGTAGAAATACACTCCAGAGCTCATCTGATAACACTGGCTGGGATTTCATTGAAAGGTCCTTGCCCAGATATTCCCAGCCGCTGCTCAAAAGACCTCTCTTCAAATGCTCCGAGATCCTACCATGTGAAAGGCACTAAATAAACTCAAGTTGTTGTTGTTGGCCTTCAACCACAATGTCCTGCTCTCTAGATTTTTCAAAAGGGAATTGGATATATACTTGAAAAGGAAAAAGTTGCCAGGCTATTGGGAAAGAGTGAGGGAATGGGACTAGTTGGTAGCTCTTTCAAAGAGCTGGCACAGGCACGATGGGCTGAATGGCTTCCTTCTGTGCTGTAGAATTCTATGATTCTATGATCTCTCTCCATAGATTCCTTCGTTTTGCTCCTTCTCTGACTGTCTGCAAAATCTTTTTAAAAAAAAACTCTCCTTAACCCTCCTTTCGGTCAAAATTCTTCCTGCTCTCTATTGTTTCTGTGAAGTGTTTCTGGATGATAATAATCCTTGCATTTGATATAACTCCTTATCACATTGCTGAGACGTCTCAAAGCACTTCACAGGATATAATTTAAAGTCATGTGACTGTGTGTATTTTTGTTCGTCTTTGGGCTGGTCTGTCATCAGCAGTACTGTAAACCCACATGGCTCAGGAACTGGATGCCTGAGATTGCCACAAGGGGTAGGCTCGATTCCAACATACCATTGCCAAGACATACCATTGTCACCTTGGACATACTATATAAATGTAGGTTGTTGTTGTTTAATGGGGTAGTTTTCAAGTAGAGCACTGTTAAACATGGAATCCTTTGTCACAAGTGGCTATCCAGGTTGAAACCATAACAATATTTTAAAAATAACTGCATAAACATATGAAGAAGATTATAAAAAGTAATGTGGGGAAAACTTGAAATTGGAATCAGAATATTGTAAATAGCTCTTGTGGATGAGCTAACATCATCTTACCTGTCATACAGTATCTTCACTTCTCCTTCAATGCTCTCTCCTCCAATGCCCTCTCCTCCCATCCTGCATAGTCACATGTGAAATACCTTAGACTCTATCCTAGGTCCTCTCTTCTTCACCACCCTTATGAGCACCCCCTCTTCCCCCCACCCCACGTGAGATCTAAATCAAGATTCTCATCCTTATATTAAAGCATCTCCATGACCTTGCCCACATACACACACACACACACACACACACTGTCAGCGAGTGAGCCTTCAGCTCGTCTGGAACTCCATCCTGGAGTCCCTCCACCTTGCTCCCTCCCTTTCCCTCTCCAAAATCTCTTCAACTATGCTTTCATTACCTTTTGCTTCAGTTTTCTTAACTAAATGCACAGCTTCCCCAGTTTGGACATCTAATCAGCTATGTGAAACATTTTGAGGTATCCTTCCGACATGAAATCAGCTATTTACAGTAAGTGTAAATTGCAGTTATTGTTGTTGCTAAATAGGCTCCTATGTTATACATTCTATGTGGATCCATCAGTAAGTCTGAATAGAGGAAATATTTAATGAAAGTGTTTGTGAACAGCAGAGAAAAACATCTCATTGGAATCAACTGTGCACTGATGCTGCATAGCAAGAAGACTGACAGAAACTGACAAACATTTACTTGTTGTAGAAATTAGCTGTGCATTTAATTAAGAAAACTATACAAATTGTGCTTGGCATGCACGCTTGTTCAAAGCGTGTTTTACTAAATGTTGAAGAGTGTCTGAAGCATCATGCAGCTGCTGTGATCAAGGTTATATAGTCACATTTTGCAAGGTTGAGTGATTAAATAGATCAAACAGGCATACAGTATTTTGTTCAACGGACATCCTGTAACTTATTCCATGTTTATGCTGAATCTAGACTCGCAGCAATAGAGTGATGTGGAGCAGGACTCCTCATTTATAGTGACTGCTCCTCATCCCATGTGTTGGACACAAAAATACCTTAAAAACCCAGTCATATAATCTTACAGCACAGAAGGAGGCCATTTGGCCCATCGTGCCTGTTTGAAAAAGCTATCCAATTAATCTCACACCCCTGTTCTTTCCTTATAGGCCTGTAATTTTTTCTTTTCAATTATATATCCAATTCCCTTTTGAAAGTTATTATTGAATCTGCTTTCACCACCCTTTCAGGCAGTGCACCTCAGCTTGTAACAAATCACTGGGTAACATATTTTTCTCCTCGTCTCCTCCCTGTTTTTTTGCCAATTATCTTAAATCAATGTCCCCTCGTTACCGACCCACACGCCAGTGGAAACAGTTTCTCCTTATTTAATCTATCAAAACCCTTCATAATTCTGAACACCTCAATTAAAGCTCCCCTTAACGTTCTCTGCTCTAAGGAGAACATGTGCAACAAAGTGAAGGGCAGAGCTTAGAAATTGGTTTTTAATGTTATTAAAAAAAGACTCCTCAATAACCAGAGAGAAATTCACTTCTCTTATTAAAGGGGCATCCAGGCAGATGGGACATCAGATTAACATCTCGTCCCATATACAGCACCTCTTACAATGCATCCCCCAGCACAATAATTTGTGGAGGGGAGGATGTAGGATCCTATGATAGAAGATCAGCTCTTGACATGAGGCTCAAACACATGACCTTCGGAGTCAGAGCTGAGAGTGCTACCAACTAAACCAGGCTGAAACCTAATTTATATTACACACCTACATAATTAAATCAATAGAGGAGTAAAGTTAGAAAATATTACTAAAGTATTCTTGAGGTGGAAAAATTTAATTGTGGCTGAAATTAACATTGACATTTTTTTAAACAATGTACAGTATTTAACTGAGTCAATTCGACTGATCTCTCCCCCAGTGAGGATGTCAGATGCTTTCTCTCCTGCTGTATTGCAGCATGAATAATATGATCTGATTGATGCTGGCACATCCCCAATTTAATCTGCACGTTGCTACAAAATTGGATATTGTACTCTGATGCAATTTCTTAATTACACTTAATCGTGGGAAAGATATTATTGCCCTAGAAAGGATGTAGAAAACCACAGCCATAAATTATTTTTAAAAGAATTAGATGCTTCAAAAGGAATACTGAAGGATTTCAGTCACAGGAAACCAACTTTATAGAAATGCACTATAACATTCGGAAGAAATGTCACTTGGATCTAGATTGCCTCTAATTATGTAGAATTTCAGAATTCTGTCAAATTCTTAAACACATCCTTATTTTTTAAGTATTTCATTTTCTGTGAGTTCCACATTCTAAAGTACTACAGGAAATATACTTCAATGTTAAGACTGAATTCATCTTGTTGCCAAATTCCAGCTGCTCTGAAGTCCCACATAAAATGAGTAAATCAGGACCCAGGTGAAATTTCTCCCTATCTTCTATGTTTCTCAGTTGCAATCGCCCCCACAATAATAATCCTGCATTTGATATAGGGCCTTATCACATCATTGAGATGTCTCAAAGTGCTTCATAGAATGTACTGTAAAGTGAACTGACTATATATTTTGTGGGCAAAAATTAATAAAGCTCTTGGATTTTGATATTTGACACTTAGTCTTTATATAAAAAATTGAGCTTTTTGACAGAAAAGCAACTGCATTCTATACTGTACTATCAGCTGTTTTATTTGTGCTCCAACAACAAAGGTGTTCTATTGCCGAAAGTTCAATCATCATTGGCAAAGGCAAAAGGAGGAACAAAATTGATATAGTGTCTTACAATAGAGCAAATTTGATTGGTTCGATTTCACCAATAATGGTTTTCTGCAAGATCTGCAAAAGGATAAAATCCTGGACAAGGAAGAAATCTTTGGAGAAAGACATATGTAATCTGTTTTTAAAGCTCACATTCCTCTTAAAATGCTGTGACACACAGTTTAGAGGCATCAGTCACGTTAAAGTAAATGACCGTTTCCTCATTTGACCCCATCAATAAAAGCTTACCAATACACATCAAGGGCACACTGGTTTGTATAGTATATCACAATGTCAGAGCAGATGCTTTAGAAAGTTTTGTATTGTTTAGTCTTCATAAGCAGCACCTGACAAAACATTGAATGGGAGGAGACATGATCTCGAGCCCAGTCTAGGCTAACCAAGATGACTAACAGAGGAGCTGCAACGGACAAGAATTGGTTATCCTTGAATGTAAAGTAATAATAATAATCCTTACATTTTATATAGCGCCTTATCACATCATCGACACGTCTCAAAACCCTTCACAGAATGTACTGTAAAGTGAATTGACTGTATATGTTATGGGTGAAACACCGCAGCCAATTGCACACAATTGTGTCACAAACAGTTGTAGATTGAATGAGCACATTTTTTTAAAAAAGGATTACAACCCCCGGAAATGCGATCCGCCAAACGACTAACAACCAGGTTCCTACTTACTGCTAGATGAACAGAGGCGTGTGGAGTAAGGAAACTTGTCCAACATTTCGCCCTGCCGGGGAATACGAACCCAGGTTCTCTCGCTTGCGAGGCGAGTTCTCTAACCACAAACCTATAGGACCCCAAGAGATTCCAGAGAAGTAGTGAGATTCCACTGTATTGCTCCCCTTCTAGAAAGCATTTTTTAATGTTTGATCTTTGTGTGAAACATGAAGTTGTTTGAGAGGGAAGTAACATTAGAAATGACCTTCAGCTGCCACCAATCTAGAATAATTGGTCATTCACGTCATGACTATCTGTGAGACTTTAATGTGCATGAATGGTTCCTGCATTTGCCAATAAAAAAACAATGACTACATTTTATAGTAATTACTGTAAAGCACTTTGAGATCTTCAATGTTTTATGCATTATAAAAAAGGAAATTCTTTCATGTTCTCTCTATAATAGATCAATCACTTGTTCATGTTCTTCTAAAACAACATGACATCAGAATAATAATAATTCTTTATAATCTTTGCATTTTACATTCCACGTTTCATGTAAGGAGGAGGTTTTAAAGTGCTTCACAGGATTTACTGTAAAATGTAGTGACTGCACCAGACAAATAGGTGAATGCAGCAGCCAATTTGTATACGGCTATATCCTGTAAACAGTCATGTAGTGGATGACCAATTTTTATCTAGGTGATTGATGACCAGGATACCAGGAAAAACTCTTTTGTTTCTTTGTAGTGCCATAGTATCTTTAACCCCCCCCCCCCCTCACCTGCACCATTGCTTAAGGTTATCAACCTAGATTTTCAGCTAAAAATCTTGACGTGGAACATGAACCCACAATCTTTTTTGATAGAACTTGGTATCTGACACATCCAGAAACCCATCACCATGCTTAAGAGTATCCAAATCAAACTGAGAATTCCATGAATGCCACCACCTACACATAGAAATGACCACATTTGGAACTCTCTCCCCAGAGTGACACATCCTGCTTATCTAATTCCACAAATAATTTAGCGCAGCTTGAAAAGAGCCAAGGGTTGAGGACCCCAGAGAGTGTATTGCGGTACTCTGGAGTCTAAGCAGCTAAAACCACATAGCTTGCTATGAAACCACTGTTTGGCAAAGCTCCTACTGCTTGACCAGCTAGGGCCACCTTACCCTTTAGGGCTTTGGCTTGCATGGTTAACACAACCTTCTATCTTAGAGGCAAGTGCAGGACAAACTGAACCAGGCTGATACCTGATACCCTTATTCCCCTTTGTTATTTATTTACCAGTAACAATTTTTCAATATTTATCTTCTCAAATCTTCCACAATTTTAAAAACCTAATTTACAACCCTTATAATCTTTTCTATTCCAGCGTAAACAAATCCAAACATTGGAGCTTATCTTCGTACCTAAAATCCTTTATCTCATTTATTATGCACATGTACCTATCTTGTTGCCACTTTCATTTAGATACGAGTTTGCACATCTAGTTCCACAGCAGGAGTTCATTTGGTCAGTAAATATTCCCAACCTCAGACTCATTCTAGAACAGAAGTGGTAAGAAACCCACGTCACTGAGACTGTTTCCAACAGTGGTCTAAGGCAGAACTATTACACATGAATAAATTAATGTCATCTTAATCCAGAGAAGTTGAGGGAGGGGAGAGCTCCTTAAAGTAGATGATACTTTATCTATGTTAGAAGGTTTACCATATATGGCATTCAAGTGACTTTGGTCCATCTAAGGAATTCTATCATAAATGTCTGTGGTAACACAAGTCAGAGAAATCTGATAGTTTAATTGTTTGACAACCCGAAAGTTTCTATAAAAATGCAATAAAACTTATTCCTATGATTGTAACAGCAATTAAAAAAAAGTCTGACCAAAACATCAATGTTTTCAAGACAGTATTCCAGTGTTAATCTTGATTGCCTTCAGCTGTATTGTTCCACCTTTAATATTTGTATTACATATCAATGGATATAACTTTTCTTCATATATTTGAACTTTCTAAAATAACTAATTTTTGCAGGATGTTGATATTTTGCTCACCAAATATTTTGTCAAGCCATTTTTGAATAGTTGTATTAACAGTCCCAGTTGCTCCGATGATTATAGGAATAATGTTTGTTTTATACTGCCACATATGTTCACATTCAATCTGTAGATGGATATATTTCCTGATTTCCTCTAGTTCTTTATTTCTTACTTTGTAAACACTTGCAATGGGCTCATCAATGATACTACAAGTAGAACCTAGTTGATTTTTTATGATGACATCTAGTTTATTACAGATTACCGTTCTCTCTGTAGGCATTTATGAGTCCCAGATTATTGTGGTATTACAACAACAACAACAACTTGAATTTATATAGCGCACTCCACGCCGGATGGCGTCTCAGAACGCTTTACAGTAATGGATCCCGGGACCGAGCCAGGGGGATGGGGAGGAAGATGACCAAAGGCGCGGTCGAAGAGAAAGGTCTTCAGCAGAGACCTGAAAATAGGAAGAGCGGGAGAGAGGCAAAGGGAGTGAGGAAGGGAATTCCAGAGCCTCGGGGCATAATGGTTGAAGGCACAGCCGCCAAGGGTGGAGCGGAGGACTCGGGGGATGAGGAGGAGGCCAGACCCGGAGGAACGAAGGCAACAGATACTGTTTTGAGGGGAGAGGTCAGAGAAGTAGGGGGGTGCAGAGGAGTGGAGGGATTTGAATACAAGAGTGAGGATCATTACCATTTTTACCATTTTTACCATAATTGCCAATTACTATTTGATATCACTTTTACTAGTTGATGTTCATACCAGTTGGTCTTTATGCTGCCTTGTCTGAGATTTCTAATTAGGAAATAAAACTATAATTTTCTGATCTGTCAGAGACATCTGATCTGTCATCTGGGGTGTCAGACTGGCTCAGCTGGCATAGCAGTCTCACTTCTGAGTCAGCAGGTTGTGGTTTCAAGCTGAATGTCTGGACATTCAACTCAAATTGTCAAGGCTTAATGCAGAGCTGGGGGTTTGTTGCATTTTCAGAGATGCCGTTATTTGGATGACTTGTGAAATAGAGGTCCCGGATGCCAGGTGGACTTAAAATGTTCCATGGTCTGACTTGACAAGAGAAAGAAATTTTTTAGCCAACAAATAAATAGCCTCAAATAAAATTGGTCATTTGTTTCATGGCTGACTGTGACACATTGCCGTGCCCAAATGGCCTGTTGCATACGCCTACAAATACACAATCACCAGACTTCCCAGTACATCCTATGAATTACTTTGAGACGGCCTCCGCACGTCAAATGCAAGGATTATTATTATGTTCTGTAGTTTAGTCTTATGCCTTTACTCACTTGACCATTGGAGAAATCTAGGCAGTGCAAAGAATAGTACTCTCAGTTCTTTAGTTGACAGAATGTGCTGATAGCTGCTGAGCATTTCAACTCAGTTACATTTCTATCACTGTATATTTTTACAGTAGGAAGTGGAAAGTGTATAAATTCTTCAGGAAATTACCACAGTTTTAAAAAACCACAACGTTGTTTAATTTAGCAAAGCACTCGGAAATATTTATAGCTATACAGGAATAAACTAGGACAGCCTGTGGGCTTCATCAGTCCATGTCAACTTTAAAAGAACACTTTGTGTTTGTTCAGCAGAATTTATAATCAGCTGTTTTCCTGGCAAATGAAACTTAGAATGGTCTTCAGCAAAGTCCTGACTTATCAAATATTGAATTTTCAATCTGCCTTCAAAGTAGTGTGAGCAGTGCATTGAGATGTCCTCCTGACGTGAATAGCGCGATACAAATGTTTGTTGTTGTGGAGGGGATGGAGGGAAGCAAGTTAATGTTTTGGAGGGTACTTTTGCAATTCTGAAGCTTTTCGGTAGAATTATTTTCCCCAGTTGTAAGAAATAAATTTTATTTTAGAGATAAAATGCAAGTCAGGTGAAGCATAAGTCAGGTGAAGTCAGGCCTTAGGAAGTTAAGGAAGGAGAAAAACAAATCAGCCAGGGTTCCTTCTCCTACTCAATGTCCAGTGACTGCTCCTTGATATGGTGTGAGAACATTTTGTTCTAACAAGGTGAAAACAGAATCCAGTGTGACGTCCTTCACTATTTTATAGCTCATCAAGACACATTGCCAACTCAAAAAAGAATAGTCTTATGGTGAGCTAAAAGCAACGATTAAACAAGATAGGGCTCTTCAATCTTGAGAGACAATGACTCGAAGGGGACATTATAGAGGTGTACAAAAATTTAAATGGAATTGAAAAACTAAACCCAAAGCAATACTTTAGGTTTCAACAAGACAATAAAACAAGAGGGCAATAGGCTCAGAATTGCAAAGGCCAATTTCAGGATAGATACCAGAAAATGTTTATTTTACTCAGAGTGTAATCAACAACTGGAACAGGTTACCAGGAGAGGCGGTAGAGGCCAGAACACTGGACTCATTTAAAAAGCAGCTTGATGCTGTGAAGGAAGGAGGGTATAGTGGGCATAAGAACATAAGAATTGCATCCTGGTAGTTGCATATCCATATGATGTCCCAAATTATATACTGTATCCCGCGATATTATTTCCTAAAATAAATCTAATTTGCTTTTAAAAAAATCAACACTTTCTGCTTTCACCGACTCCCTAGGGAGCCTGTTCTGTACATTTACTACTCGCTCACTGAAATAGTGAGATCAGATGGGTTGAAGGGCCTTATTCATCAAAAACAATCTTGTGATGCAGAAAAGGGAACAACTTGACACAATAAAGTTTCTGGAATGTTAAAATAAACTTTATATGGCTATCTATGTAAATACAGTCGTTAGAAGGTTGAGGTGAGATACGATTGCGGTCTTTAAGATTCTGAAGGTAATAGATAATGTAGACCTTGATAAGCTGCTTTATTTTGTACTGAACATTAGAACCAGAGGACATGGCCTGCAATTGAAGGGGGGGAAATTCAGAACAAATCTGCAGAAACACTATAACCCCTCTCTTCCCTTTTTGAAGTCCCGCCTGAAAATCTTCCTTTTCGACCATGCTTACTGTCACCTCCCCCCCAGCTCGGAGTCAGACTCCGCCACTGAGACTCTACCCTGCATGGAGGGTGCTATATAAGTGCAAGTTGTGTTGTACTTCAGTGAGAGAGTAGTAAACGTATGGAACAGGCTCCCTAGGAAACAGTGGAATCAGAAAATGTCAGTTGTTTCAACAACGAATTAGATAGATTTCTGCTAGAGGATAGTATCTCAGGATACAGTGTATAGTTTGGGACACAACAAGATGTCCCTAGCTAATGCCAGAATGGTGGAACTTGGTCTTCCTTCACCTAGCAAATTCTTATGTTCTTAAAAATATATCTTTGTATCAAATATTTTGTGTTATGAGTGAAAATATTTTAAAAGACGGCATATTCCAATGCAAGACAATCAGTCTCATTTCAACCTGCATTGCCTCATCTGTCTAAGTACTATTTAAACCACCATCTGTATTCAATCCGTGGACTTAAAGTAGTTGATCTTCATTGCAAATGCTCATGATATCCTCCCAACAGCCTTAAATAATTGGGTGAAATTGAAAGCAAAGATAGATTTGCATGTGCTTCCTCTCTGAACGTTCAATAGTTAAGGATCATTAAAGTTGTTTTTTTATCCATGACATAAAAACACAGGTATTTTGTGTGTACAATGTGACGTGCACATGTGTCTGATGTCCCAAAGCCAGTGTACTGGCCCATGCAATATAATGTGTTTGAATTCTGGAACCAGCAATGCAGTAAAGCAAATTTAAAAGATTGAATATAGAAGATATTTAGAAGATAACAGTCCAAAACCCTGGCCAAAAGCCATCCTCCACAGACAGGGTGAGCACAGCAGCTCAATGAGTGCAATCTTCTAACAGAAACTTACAGCACAGAAGAAAAGTCCTGTAGCTTAGTGGTTAGAGCACTCAACTTACAAGCGAGAGGACCTGGGTTCTATTCCCGGACAGGGCAAAACCTGAGGCAAGTTTTCTTATTACACACGCCTAGCAGTAAGTAGGAAGCCGGTTGTTAATCAATTGGCAGATCGCTTTCCAGTGTAATAATCCCTCCAAAATAAATATTGTATGCAATTGGCAGTTAATCCACTTTATAATTTATTCTGTGAAGTGCTTTTAGATGTCTCAACGACATGGTAATGGTCATGATCAAATGCAAGGATTATTATTAATGTCAGGGTACACACGAACCAATGCTGAATAAAAATTGGCAAATTTGTTTTTTGTTTTCAAGTGAACTTCAAGTGATTTTTTTTTAAATCACCCAAAAAAGCAGGCATTTATCAGTGAAAAATTGGTAAAAACTATCACTGGCTCAGGTGCCGTGTGATGTTCTTTCAGGACAGCCTCCCCACATGAAAGGCGCTATAAAATGAAATTATATTGTAATGGTTTTTAATGGTCCTTATCGAATATCCAATTGATTCCTCCACCCACCCCATATACATTTGTTTTAAACCTCAGTTTTAGGTCTCCTTTATCTTGCTCTGAAAGCATATTACTTAATGTGGTGCTTTACAGACTGTACTGTTCACAGAACTAAATCTTATTTAATAATAAATCTTATTTATTATTAAATATTATTGAAATGCTGCACTCTGTCCAGTGCTTTGGGACGTCCTCCTGATGTGAGAGGTGCTAAACAAATGTAATCTTGTTGTTGTTGTTGCATTTGTGTGAAATAAAAATGGTTTCTACACCACACATAGTTGTTTCTTAAAAACGAAAACCACAACTTCACGGCCCTCCCCGGCCTTGCTCCTCCCTACCTCTGTTACCTGCTAAATCTGTATAGACCTGTCTGCTCTCTCCGGTCAGCGGGTTCTGCTCCATATCCCCCTCCATCGGCGGTCGGGCCTTCAGCCTTTCTGCCCAACCCTTTGGAACGCAATCCCTTCACCTCGCCGCCTCCCTTGCCACCTTCAAGACCAGTCTCAAGATCTTCTTCTTCAATTGCACCTTCAGTCATCCTGCTACCCCCCATCCTCCCAGCCCTCCACCCCTCCCACCCCCGGATGCAGCACCCCCCCAACTTGAGTCCAAATCCTTAACTGTCCAGCGCCTTGGGACATCCTCCCGGTGTGAACGGTGCTATACAAATATAATTTGTTGTTGTTGTTATCCAGGTTCATTTGTACTTTGAATTTTCTGTAAGAAACTTACACAACACAATTTATGTGCATTGGTGCATTTCATGTCAGGAGGACGTCCCAAAATGCTGGATTGGCATTCAAGTTAGGAGTGGGAGTTCGGGAGGGGGGGATCGGGAGGACAGGAAAGATGACCTAGTGCAGTCAAAGAGATAGGTTTTGAGACGTGCCCTAAAAGAGAGGAGAGAGGGAGTGCTCAGAGGGATTCCGGAATGGAAACTTGGTGTGTGATCACACAAAGAAATACTAAACACAAACCAATGACATGTAGCACAAAGCTCTTTGAAAGACAGGAATGTAAAAAGCAAGTATTGAATGGGAATGTTAAAATCATTTCTCCTTTGGTTTGCAAAATATTTTTAAAAACTCAACTGAGTCATTTAAATCCTTCTGTTTGGAAACCTCAATTTTCACTATGGCATTATCGGATTCATATCCCAGCAAATGTCAAACCCATAACGCTTTCAGGAAATGAGGAGGTGAGAGAAGTTGGAACTTAAGATAGTGTAAAAATTTAACTGATTGAAACAATTTCAGGATGAATTCAGCATAGTAGATGTTGCTTTTAATTCTACAGCGTCTATTGTTTGACTCTGCGTTTACAACCCTATGAATTGATTTAGTCTGTATTCTGCACGTGTGGTAGGATGTATGTTTCTTTACACTCTTACATTCAATAGGTGAGTCATGTATTGTCAGCTGAATGCATGGTTAAGCTTGTGAAAGTGCGCAAGGCTATAAGGAAATGAAAGGGCAGGCGGCATCATAGCAATGTCTGCCTTGCTCTTTAACAAGTGGGTCTTTGTCTCCACACAGTGCATATTGGCCTTGGATGAATGTTTGGCAGAGCAGCAAACCACACCATCATCCTGCTGGCTGCTTTAGGTGCTTGAATCATACGATCACAGAATTAAAGAATCATAGAATTTTAGAGCATAGAATCTCAGTCATCCCATCGTGGTTGTGCTGTCTCTCTAAAACAGCTATTCATTTGAACCCACTCTTCTGCCCTTTCCCCATACTCTTTTATATCATCCTTCTTTTCCATTATTTACGTAATTCCCTTCTACTGGGATTCCTCTTCAACCAATGTTTTTCATAGCACAAAATATACACTTTACGGTATACTTTGTAAAGCACTTTGAAACATCTCCATGATGTGATAAGGCGCTATATCAAATGCAAAGATTATTATTATTGTTATTATTATTATTATTATTATAGGGCATTGTTATATCCTAATTAACCATTGTGTAATACAAATTATCCTAGCCGTGCCCTTTGTTTTATTTTGCTAATGATCTTAAATTAATGCTTTCCAATCACTGACACCAGACAGATTGAATAGTTTCTCCGTTTGCAGAATCTGCAGAATCTCTCATACCGTCCCCATGACAACGGTCTCCTTCACGTATCCGTGCAGCACTTTTCTCCCTAATGCATGGCTTCTGGGGACCCATTAAATGTGCTTGGATATCGTTGTAAGATTGTAAAATAAAATTATAAGATGCAGCTGCAGCCAGCTCTAAGGTTTTGTGACTGATTAATATTGATTTGCACTCGAGCAAGAATCAAGCTAGTATTTATGCTAACAGTGATACTTCAAAGTACTCAAGAACTAAAGAAAACTGCCTACCATGTTAAGCCTGAAATTAAGAAATTTTAAAAATAACGCTCTTATGGCTAAGGCCATGAGAAATTTTAAGCTTTAGATATCTAGAACATCAGTATTGGTAAAAACAACACAGTATGATGTCCTATTTTATGCAAAGAGCAAGATTCAGTGATTCTTCTGCACCAAGGGTGCGTGAGAGAAGAGTTGCCAAATGGGCTGGAGTGGATGATAATCTGTCCCATTGCGCCTGGGCCCGGAATGTGGAATGTCATTCAGCACAGGACGTATTTAATCTTGTACCTCAGAGCCGAGAGCTGGTTAGTAATCTCCAGGGTCTGCATTCAGTGAGAGACAGAATTCTCCCTCCCCCTCACTGATGGACAGTGAACATTGAAGCTGGTTCATTCCATAGTGGGCAGCCCCAGATGTGAGTTTATTTTTCGCTTTGCCTCTCGTGTGGGATGCTGCTCTGCACTAAATAAATGCAAAGTGTTGTTGTCGACCAAGCAGGGTACATGGTAAAGACAATAACAACAACAAAATTACATTTGTGTTGAGCCTTTCACTTCGGGAAGACGTCACAGATGTAGCTAAAATTGAGGCAAGACTATTCACAATGGAAAGACATAGAAATCTAAAAGTGAGCTATGCGAGTAAGATTGTTGCATAAAAGTATAGATTTTATGTGGAAAGTCTTGCTCAGAAAATACACAATCAATTCACTTTGCAATATATTCTATTAGATATCTCTTTTTTCCCCTTTAGATATCTCAACAAAGTAACAAGGCGCTATATCAAATGCAAGGATTATTATTAGACACCATTATCACCAACTACATTATTTGTTAGAGAAATGTTTCATTGTATAAGTACAGAGGGTATTATTCTGCAACCTATCATCTAAATTCAATTAATTTGTTGATTTGCCTCTGGGCTATTCTATCTTATTCACTGCGCTTAGCAAATTTGTTGCTTTATGCTTGCAAGCAATTAAAATGTGATTTGAAACATAATTGCTTTATAAATATAAAATTAATTTGTTTTTAAAAACAGCATGGTTGGTACTTATAAGAGTACAGCAACAAATTTACTAAACATATCAAAAGCTGAACAGAAGAACCCAGAACAACATCAAAGAATAATAATAATCCTTGCATTGATACAATGTCTTATCACGTCTTTGAAATGTCTTAAAGTGCTTCACAGAATATATTGTAAAGTGAATTAACTGTATATTTTGTGGGCGAAATTGAAAGTGAGTGAAAAGACCAGAATAACCTTCAATTGATCATTATATCTTTACAAATGTGCATGGGGAGAATTTTACAGTATTTAGAGTATGTGTAATCCTACAAAAGTATCTTTTTCAATCTCAAATGCTCTTAACAGCTAAATTACCAAGAAAGTACTAGATTTTAGGCATAAGTATAAATGTTGCAGTCAGACATCTTGTAACTGATAACATCTGAAGCTGTTCCTTTCTAAATATCATTAAGAATTAAATCTGAACTCAAATTTTACCAAAGATCAAAAGCTCATCTGAACTGGATCTGCTAAGCTCCAAGTTTAAGATAAGCAAGATGCATTTAACTGAAATAGCTGTCTTACATTTTAATTTTCTGGATTGGGAAAGTTCACTTCTTTTTTNACCCTGAAAGGTATAAAATGAGTTCAAAAGCACAATCCTAGTTCTATTCAGGGCAATGCAGTGCATTCCTAACATTCCTTAAACGCCGGCAATGCTAACCCAGAATGTCTCAGATAGTCTTTGATAAGCAGAGCTGCTGGTGTTCAGCACATCTCATTACTTAGACAACTTTACTCCCACAGTTGTGTGAGTATTTTGAGTTGTCCTCCCGACATGAAAGGTACTACATAAATGGAAATTATGGCTGTTATTGTTTGTTTGCAGTCTGAAATGAACTTGTCATTTGGCACAGCCAGAGCACATGTTTGCATTTGGTTTAATCTCAATACAAAAGCATGTTAATTAACATCCAGAGTCATGCGATTAGTTTCATCTTGTAGACCTGAAGTTAGCCATATGTCCATGCTATATAGCACAAATAACTGCATTGCTGAGTATAGTCACAGTAGATTAACGTTGGTCGACATGGAGTTAAAGTGCTTCCCAATCAGAGGTGTAAAGTAGCCTCTGTGGATGGCTATGTTTCTGGGAAGCATTCTCTGCATATTTGCTGGGATCAATGTGCTGAATAATAAGAGCTTCCATGAGTGCACCAATCACAGGTGAACATAAATTATAGCAACCAAACAATTAAGTCTCTTCAGTTTTCCAAACTGGCTTTAAAAGTATATTGAGAACACTGATCGTCTGTGTATTACAGTAAAACCACTGTCTCTATAAAGACAGGTTATTTAAGGCCCCTTGCTTCACCCGACTTGTTTTTTATCTGCAAACTAAATAAAGCTGATCTAAATAGGAAGGATTAAGAGATTCCTGTTTGATCTGGGATAAAGATTTTTCGGCAACACTCAAACAAATAAGGACAAGAACACGCAAGAAAGTCAACAAATCAAGACTTGTGAGGAACCTGCAAATATTGGATGAGTCCTGTTTCGTATCAAAGACTTTTTTTTACATACTCCACAGTAAAATAGGAAAGTAGGAATGAGAGTAGGCTGTTCATCAGACCACCCCTTCTCTTTTATTAGATAATGTCAGCTCTTTACAATAATAATAATAATAATCCTTGCCTTTGATATAGCGCTTCATCACGTCTTCAAGATGCCTTTGAGATGCCTCAAAGACGTGATTTCGTGGGCGAAACGCATATAATATATAATACATATAATCCAGTAAACCTCAAGTAAATTGTAACAGTTGGGACCATACATTTAATTTATGCAAAGGATGAGTTACGTCAAGCTTGCATAGAATGTAAACTCTTGAACGGGACTTGGGCAAATGTACAATTTAGGCGATTATACGATTTATACAGATCAGACCTATGTGAGTTTTACTGTATATAATAATAATTCTTGCATTTCATATAGCGCCTTACTCACATCATTGAGATGTCTTAAAGTCTGCAAAGTGACATGACTGTATATTTTGGAGGTGAATGTGACAGCCAATTTGCTCACAGCAATAAACCACAAACAAGTTTTGAAGTAAATTGTCAATTTTATTTGGGATATTGTTGGCCAGGACACTGGGAGAAACTCCTGACAGAGCCAGGATTAAAGTTATTGGGAAGTAAGGATATTAACAAGAGTAAGAAAATTGTATTAATTGTAAAAGATGTAGAAATGCGTCAGAAGGTTATGGGCTCAAGACTGTTGTTAGGAATTGGAACCCTTATAGTCTATACTGGCACTCCAGTGTAGTCCTGGAGTTGTGCTGGGTTGTCGGACGTGCCATCCTTCGGAGTCTGCCTGTCCAGGAACTATCCAAAAAGAAAATTACATAATGTAATGCTACATAATTACATAAAATTAGAAAGATGTTTCTCTCAGTGTATTGGCCAACAAATCCCCAAATTTAAAAAATGTCATTCTCTATGGCTGTTATTAATAATAATAATCCTTGCATTTGATATAGCGCTTTTCACATCTTCAAGACGTCTCAAAGCGCTTCACAGAATATACTGTAAAGTGAATTCACTGTATATTTTGTGGGCGAAACATGGCAGCCAATTGCACACAGCAGTGTCCCACAAACAGTCGTGGATTGAGTGACCAAATTATTATTGTTTTTTTAAGGATTATTATCCCAGAAAAGCGATCCACCAATTGACTAACAACCGGGTTCCTACTTACTGCTAGGTAAACAGAGGCGTGTGGAGTAAAGCAACTTTTCACCCCGTCGTGAATAGAACCTTCACTTGCTGTGCACAAATTGGCTGTCATCAGTCCTAAGGTGCTAAATCAAATGCAAGGATTATTATTCTTCTTATTACAAAAAACTCCTGATAACAAGTCCCTTGCTTAACTAGTCACTACCATTTAGGTCACCATGCTATCAATATCCCAGCCACTTCTCATGCAAAATGTTAATAAGGGTTTCTGCTTTACTTGTCACTCCGTTTAACATGTAACTGGTCGCATTCTAGAAATTATTTTCAGTACATACAATGTAAAATTGATTGGATAACTCATCCAATAAGATGGTGTCTTGCAATCCAGAGGCCTCCCACCTAATCTTGTGACTGATGCGGGCAATCAGCAGAGGTTGGGCGTCCAAGCTCAGATGCATTGGAGGGCTGTGCAGTGGCCTCTCGAGCTGTCTCCCGATCTATTCTGTGACAGTAGAGGGTGGGAGACCACAGTGCCGGGGCCCTCTAATAGACCAGGGACCCCTATGCTGCATTGAGCATGGATGCCTGCACCAGTCACAGCGCCCCCTTGTGATCCAGAATGCCTAACTTGCCGCTCCGGATTATTAGTCGCTGACCCCTTTTCCTTTGGGGTGACGAGTTATCAGGAGTTTACTGTACATTACATAATGCTGAAAGGACACTGTCCTCTAAGGTGCTGTTGAAAATACCAGATGCACTCTGCCTGCAATAGCAACTGCACTGCATGATTCTTATTGAGAGTTTGCCAGTGTTGGCACCAGCAGCAATCTCCAAAAATAAATGGAGTGTGAGATAGACATGAACACAGTTGTCATTTGAGAACCAGATTCAAACACAAATCTTTTGTTTCAGATTCCAAAGCTCCAGGCTATAGCTGTGCTTCTCGTGACTAGGTTTCTGATGCAAATCATTGCAGTCACAAGAGATTTCGGAAGGCAAGGCCCCAGTCCTGAATCTAGCGATAATTGTGCATGGCACTGCTAATCAAATAGGATAGAATGAAAATGCATGATGAATTATTGAGTGTTTATAAATAGAATGAAGTCTGTGATATTCCTGCAAAGAGATACAGTAGATTCATCTTGTTCCAGCTTCACACACTTTGTATGCTCACTCTAACATTAGAATAACAAAATCAGCAGTTTTAGTGGGAAGGCTATCGTGTGGTACAACCTGGCAATGTCAATAGATCCCTATTAAAAATTACATATTTTTTCTTGTATGATTTACTCCATATATATCCTCCAAGTAGGCCTCTCCCTCTGCTCAGCTTCACAGCCTCCGTCCAATTAGCCCACCCAATAGTGAGGAAGCTTTCATTCTGTTCCTGTTCTCTGGAATTCTATCCTGGAATCCCTCCACTTTGACTCTTCCTTCCTCACCTTTAAAACCCGCCTAAAGACCTTTGTGGCTGACCGCACATTCGTTCCCTTTTTCCCGCATTTCATCTCCACCACTGCTCCCAGTCAGTTGTGCAAAACACTTTTGAGATGTCTTCTCAACATGGTTATGCTTGAAGGCTTAGTTGAGGAAGGGCAGGAGGAGGCTCATGGGGAGCATAAACACTGGCATAGACCAGTTGGGCCGAATGGCTTGTTTCTGTGCTGTATATTCTATTGTATTTTAATGTATTTTAACATGAAAGGCTACAGTATACTTTTTGAATTACGAAACCTTCCCTGATTTCTTTCCAATGAGACACTTTCTATTAAGGATGAGCTTTATATTTTTTAAGTGGATTGTTAGATGCAAACACACTTTTGCCATAAGGTTAGCGGTCTTAGACAGTCTCAGGAACTGAGCTTAAAACTGAGTGACATTCCTGTGAAGTGCTGGGATTGTCTGGATTATCAGAGGTGCCGTCCTTCAGGAGAGAGGTCTAACCAAGGACCACATGTACTTCAAATGGATGTTAAAAATTCCACGTCACTGTTTGAAAACAGTTCAATGTTCTGGCACACAATCCTCAAGATAAATTGGTCATTCACCTTATGGTTGTTTAGGGGACTTGTGCTGCGCATTTGCCTACAAAAAGTATCACTATACTTTAGGGTAATTAAACGTGACATGATAATGTGCTTTAAAAATGCAAGTTCTTTCTAAAGATTATAGTTGAAGATTAATATGCTGAGACTTTGGAAAGGCTAATCTGGTATTGTTGGTCTAAGCTGTTGATTATTCACTAGTTCTACACTCTATCTCTCTCTGGGGAAATGTTCCACTTCTCATTTTCAACCTACAAAATCATTTTATTCTAAATATCAATGTAATTTTCCTAATTTTTTTTACCCTAAAGCCATCACTATGCTTAAGAGTATCCAAACCAGACTTCCAGAATGGAAATTTCCTAATGTCTGGAATGGAATAGAATGCTCTCTCTCCCTATCACCCCCATCCTCAACCGGTTCCACTGGCTGCCCATCCCTCAGGGTAAACAGTTCAAGATCCTAGACCTCACCTTCAAAGTTCTCCATGGCCTTGCTCCTCCCTACCTCTGTGACTTCCTAGGCCTCTACCAATCTGCTCCTAGTGACTGGTCTGCCCCTACAAGGCTTGCTGATGAGCCACTTACATACTTATGGGTATAACAGTGTTATATTTGCTACAGATAGACTTTGAGTGTGTTCAGCAAAAGAAATAATGATACCCATATAAAAAATATCACATTAAAGTATAGATGACAAATATTTAGATCCAAGTGTAGATTATTTCATGGCTCATTCACGATCAATGATTTATGCTCCTCTTGAACTCACAGGAGCTACTTTAAAATGTTTACATGCCACTTGTGGGAACCGTTGTTGAAGTTATTTAGTCAATCGATCATGTAACAGTCAACAAGAGCATTACAGTGCTGGATTATGCCACAGCAGGGAGTGATCTACAAACTGTGGTGTAATAAGCAAAGGTTTCATCTTGTATGCGTAAAAAAAACACAAATGCAATTAGAGTGGAATTATTCCCTACAGCCATTTCCTATATACTGTACTTTTGTTTAATTCACTCCATGGCTGTTTGTAGGACATAGGTATGCACAAATTGGTTGTTGCATTAGACCACAAAATGCACAGTCGCACCACTTTGCAGTGTATTGCTTTAAGCGCTCTGGGATGCTACCCTGTGTGGAGGGCGCTATATAAGTGTAAGTTGTCATTGAATTCCTGTAAAGTGTTTTTTTCAGATGTCTCGACAACATGAAAAGGCGCTGCTTCAAATGCAAGGATTATTAATATTAGCTGTTGCCTTTTCGTCTCTGTTGTAGGTTTGTGATGTACATTGACAGCCAAACATATTGCAGCCTGATTTTCATATACTGGTATCAAGCTCTTTTGTGCTATCAAGGCAATAGGTTTTGGTGCAAAATAATTTCACCAGATCATGAGAGGTGTGGATGAAGAAAGCCCTTTGGCACATTTGATCTCATCCTTCCAGAATACATATACTACTGACCTTCCATTCCAGAGTCAAACAGGATTTTAAATGAGCCCAGGAAAATTAGATGTAAATTCAATATCTCGTATGTTACAACAACAACAACAACAACAAAATTACATTTCTAAAACGACTTTCACGTCGGGAGGACATCCCAAGGCGCTGGACAGGTCGAGTTATGGACTTGAGCTGGGGGTAGGGGTGGGGGAGGATGGAGGGCAGTGGGGGAAGCAGGGAGATCAAAGGCGCGGTTGAAGAGGAGGGTCTTGAGATGGGTCTTGAAGGTGGCGAGGGAGGGGGCGAGACGGAGGGACTGTGGGATGGAGTTCCTGAGAGTGGGGGCGGAGTGGCGGAAGGCCCGCTCGCTAACAGTGGAGCGAGCAAGGCAGGGGATGTGAAGCAGGCCGGAGCCCGCTGAGTGGAGGGAATGAACAGGATGGTAAGGGGTTAGGAGGTTGGAGAGGTAGGGAGGAGCAAGACCGTGAAGGGCTTTGAAGGTGAGGACCAGGATCTTGAACTGTATCCTCTGTGTGATGGGAAGCCAGTGGAGTTGGGCAAGGTTGGGGGTGATAGGGCCGCGGCCTAGTGCGGGAGAGGACATGGTTTGCAAAGTTCTGGATGATCTGCAGCCTGTGGAGGGAGGAGTTGGTGAGGCCGACAAGCAATGAGATTGCATAGTCGAGCCTCGATGTAATGAAAGCATGTGTGAGGGTTTCGGTGGCCTGCAGTGCGAGACAGTGGAGGAGCCGGGCAATGTTACGGAGGTGGGGGAAGGCAGAGCAAGTCATGGCGCAGATGTGGGGTAGAAATTTTAGTTGAAGGTCAAACAAGACCCCAAGGTTCCGACTGGCTTAGCAGGTGGAGTGTGCAACCATGGATAGTGATGCTATCAGCGCCTGAGGTGAGGAACCACTGACGGGAGCCAATCAGGAGGACCTCGGTCTTGTTGACGTTCAACTGAAGAAAGTTAGCTCTCATCCAGGACTTGATGTCTGACAGACATTCTGTCAGGACAGCAGTAGTCCTGGAGTCAAGGGTGGAGGCAGAGAGGAAGAGTTGGGTGTCATCCGCATACATGTGGAAGTTGACCTCATGTCTGCGGATGATGTCACCAGGAGGGAGCATGTAGATATTGAAGAGGAGGGGACCAAGGACAGAGCCCTGAGGAACTCCACATAAGGCGGTCCGGAGGCCAGAATAGAAGCCGTTTGAGGAGATGAAGTCCATGCGGTGTGAGAGATACGATCTGAACCAGTCAAGGACAGGTTGAGGTGAGAGGGGAGGCAGTGGATGAGAATAGAGTGGTCGACGTTGTCGAAAGCAGCAGTGAGGTCGAGTAGGACGAGGAGGCAGAGGGAGCCCTGGTTACAGATGGAGAGAATGTCTTTGTCACTTTGACCAGTTACAAAATGTAATTGTAGTTGATTCATGCTTTGTGCCTGTTTTCACTCTGTAGCTCAGGAACACCTATATAAGATCCTCAACGTAATTGAATAGTTAATAATTTGAGCTGTTCTTTGATTCAAGCCTCAACACATCAGAGGCTTAATCCGAAACCAGAATAAAATGCTCAATGAATCAGTAGTAACCTGACTAATCATTTCACAAGATATTGAGTTTTAAGAAAGCATTTGCACCTTTACAACATCTTATTCTGTTTCAATTGAATAAGAGCTGTCAAAGTGACTTTCCTCCCTCTCCCACCTTTCTCTCTGATTCCCTCTCTTTCTTGGGAAACATCTGCATTGGTGTTTAACTGGTCCACATATGTGGGCATTAGATAAGGATCGTGTTTTGCCATGTCCTAGCAGGGTTATCTGGAAATCTCCCCCCAAAATGGTGGAATAGCCTGGCAGCACTTTCTGTTGAGGTTCCCATGTGATTGCTAGCCACCTAGTCAAGATATCTGGGGAGGAGAGAAAAGGGGTGCCCATCATCAGTGGATCTGTACCCCACCAGAATATGAAGGGAAATCAAATGCCTTCAGCAGAGGAGGAGGAGAGGCAGGAAGAAACATTAGTGGGAAAAAACTCTACTGGAGAAAAAATACTTTGGTGTCAGCCTGACTCAGGTGATTGCACTCTTGCTTAGGAGTCAGGAGGTTTTGGGTTCAAGCCCCGCATTGAGACTTTTAGAAATAGTACAGGCTGAACTTCCAATGCAGTGCTGGGGGCAAGCTATATTATTCAAGGTGCTATCATTCAGATGAGATGTTAAATCTGGGTCCTATCTGACTATTCAGATACATGTTAAAGATTCCATGGCACAATTCAAAAATAGAAGGGAGTTGCTCTCAGTGTCTTGGCCAGCATCCCCTAGATAGAATTGGTCATTCATTTTTATGGCTGTTTATATAAAGGTTATTGCTGTCCGCAAATTGGCTGCTGCATTCACTTCAAAAATCAATACATTTTACAGTGAATCTTGTGAAGCACGTTGAGATGGCCTCTTGACATGAAAGGCACTTATCAAATGCAAGGCTTATTATTAAAAGAGGAAACCCTAGTGTGATCAATATCAATGCAGAATCATCCTCAAGTAATTTTTGGGGGGAATTGTTGCTGGAGCACACGTCACTAAAAAGCAATGATTTTCAAGTTTAGGCTGACAATACTAACAAATAATCCAAGTGCATAACTCTTGTGGTTTATTATCCTAAAGATGTACCTGTTAATTCATTCATTAATTCAAGAATAATTCAGAGAATTTAATATAAAATCATATTTTACTGATGTAGAAAACAGTACATTTTCTATTCTTCAATATAAAACAGTAAAAAGCATCAGTTCAGTATTTACAAATTCATTATACAAACACATTAGAATCATTTCACTATTTTTCGGTCACAAATCTTTCAAGTTACAGTTTACAGTATTACATTCTCCACACCAAAATCCATAATTATAAAATTCTTGCCTGATCGCAAATTAATTAAGACTTGTCCATCTGCTCTCTGATCCCTGCAGGTTCTGGTTTATTTACTCCACGATAGTCCTTGGATGCTTATAATCTTCTTCCGAACCTCAACCACATCTTAATTCTCGCTGCATTCAACCAGATCATTTGGTCATTCGTTTCATGGTTGTTTGAGGGACATTGCTGTGTGCAAATAGGCAGCCATGTTTGCTACACATACAGTGACTACAGTTACTGTACGGCGCGTTGAGATGCTTTGACGCAACAAATAGCTACATCAAATGGAAATATTATTGCTAGCGGTTCCAATAATTTCCTTCTACAATCTGCAGATTCACTCAAATACCAATACTGCACAGTAATATAAATGAGCCCCGATACTCGGGTGTCATCAGTGGCAATGCCCATGAGCCCTGATATACCAGCAGATATGGTACTCTTGCCTTCAGTAGTGCCTTGGGACATCCTCCTGACATGAAAAGCGCTATACAAATGTAATTTGTTGTTGTTGTTCAGTAGTAACTCACGTAGACTGTTACATTGAGAGCAACATATGATCAGTTTCTTTCTAGTCTTAGTCTTAAAGATAATCATTGTCAGATTTAAGATCTTGCAGAATTTGGGAACACTCTTATGATTTCAATGTTAAGGCAGTTTTCACAAACTTAAGTATAAGACCATGGGAAATTCAAGCTATGATTGTAAGAATTCACAGGAGAGGTTTGGAGCATGAAGACCCTTCAACCCATTTGATCTCACCCTCCCTGAACACCAACTTTCCACTACAGCTTCAAGCAGTTTATTAAACAAGTTGAGTGTCCTAGTCTCAACAAACCTCAATACAGTACTTAAATAATCTGAGTTATTCACCACTTCATAATCAGCTACTACTATTATAGCTGCTTAATTCATTGCCCTTCAGATGATCTTGTTGTAAATCGTATGAAAGGCACCATTTACATAAGGACAGAAAATAAGAGTGCAATTCTGTTTATATATACAGGGATTTTTACAATCTAAATATTATCAGTTTCATAGATTGGCGCCGGATTTTGCTTTCGAAGATAGAGCCTGTTTGAAACGTCGTTTCAGGTCTTGCATGTTTGGTGACTTGGGTCGAGGAATAATTGATCCTCTTCGCTTTTCTCCATTGTTATTCATGTGGACTTTGCTCACCTCTCTGCAAAGATGTTGGAAAACATCATACACATCATCATAGTTTTCTCTGGTGGAGATCTCTAAGAATATTGAACCAAGTTCGTTTGCTAACTGGATTCCATCATTAGTCTGGACTTGTCTGGCGTGAAGAAGATCACTTTTGTTCGCGACGATGATCACAGGGATCTTCGAGTCGGGGTGCACTCTGCGAATGTGCTGGTAGAGTGGGCGGATTAGTTTGTAACTATTGTAGTCTGTTATTGAATAGACCAGGACAAAGCCTTCAGCCCAATGAATTGACCTGGACACGAGATCAGGAAAGTGTGCACATTCTCCTTGAACCTTAAAAGGAAAAGAGGAATTCTTAAGAAATAAAGCAAACATTTTAAGGTATTTCCTTCAATTAAGCTACAGTGTCATTTTCACATCAATCAACATGGATCCAAGTGTTAAACAATGCAGAAGGTATATTTTGTCCAGGCTGCATAATGCAAAACTTAGTAGATTCCAGATTAATACTTTTCAAAACAGGTACTACAAAATCAAATAGATTACATTTTAGTAGCAACTCACAGCTTGGATTCATCCCAAACAGGGCAAGGAGCAAATGTGTCACAGTGCCATTGATGCTGGTTGTCCACATGCTGTTTTACCGTTCGGTTTACTAGTGCATTTATATAGGATATTGTGGAGTGGTTAGACTACAAATTGAAGCCGAGAGAAAAAGGCTTCTATTAATCATGCAGTTAGAATTTAAAAGGCCAGGGTATTAGGCTTATTAATCTTTGCATTATATTGCAACTAGTTATATCATCAAAACATATCAGCATTGCAAAGGATTATTGTAAAATATAGTGACTGTGTACTTGTAGACAAACTGAGCAGCCAATTTGCACGCAGCAATGTCTCACTTGATGGCTGTTTGAGGGACATTTTCTATGATTAACAATAAAAATGTAATTAACACTTCGATATCACAATAACCTATTCTCTACTGTCAGTTTACAGATTACAACAGGTAAAAAGTATAGGACCAGAAATAAATTCCCTGCTGTTTTAAAGTTAGCCAATCACATTCAGGGTAGAGTTGAGGGTGCTATAATTGTCATCAGAGATTACAATCTAATCACTTCACCCTGTTCATTATTCAATATAAATGCTTTATGATCCCAAATAGAAAGAATGGCGTTGGAGAATATTAATTGTTTATTACAATGAATAAGATTAATGGGAGTTTTTTCCCCACATTATCTTTTGAAACAATTTGTCAAATTCCCTTCCCTCCCCAAACACACATCCGCACCCAGACAGACCACACAATACACACAACACCCAAAGCTGTACCTGGATACATGGTGTGTCCTGTACTTGCAGAGAGAGTGGTTCTCCTTCAATGTGAACTAGTCGTGAATAAAGATTTCCTGGGAGGTAAAAAATAAAGGCTGATTACATAGGGAGATTTACTCATCAACTTTGAAGAATAAACATTTGGTTTAATTTTTTTCAGCACATATAACTCTTTTAAGATCACACACCTGTATTTGATTCATAGTCTCCAATAAACCGCTTTGTTAAGAACCGAACAATCAAAGCTGAAAGGAAACAGAATGAAACGTTAATATTCTACCCAAATTGCCACTGCAGTAATTCTCGTATTTATTTCAGCAATTATAATAATTGCGGAAAGATCAGACACGCACAGCTCCATTTCCCTTGATTCAAGTGGATTAAAACGCCATGTTACTGCACACGATCGGTATTCTCTCTTTAAAAAGGTAAGACTGGAGGGAATTTAAAGAACAAACACGTAAAAGGAACACTGGTCTTATTTATTAGTCATTTTTGATTCTCTTTGGGGAGTGAAACTGCAATTCACCATGTTCACCACCAGACCTGAATATCACATTGTGACTCACTTCCTTCACCTCCACTCTGTTATAATGGCAATGGCTATGGTTGCCTTTACTGTCCCACAATGGATGCCAATTTGTCTTAACTCTTTAAACGTTTAATATTTTTAATATTGAGGTATCCTACCACAATCCAGACTGTAAATCCACAGATCAGGGGCTGCTTTTTAATATACAAACTGAGTCAAACAAATTAATGATATCAAAAATGATTTGCAAGATTTACTCTACAAACGCAATGCACAGATTATGCCAAAATAAATAATTTTCCCCTTTTGACAAATGTTCCGATGCTGGCATTTAAGGTTTGTAATTTTATTGACAGTGTTGACACATGCACAAAGGTTCCTAGAAAGGAATAGACTTGACATATACAATGAAAAAAGTTCTGAAATTTGCTACCATTTATATTCATTAATTTATGTTCCCCTCCCTCCACCCTTCCAAGTTTCTGGTTCAAAAAATGGATTTTATGTTTGCATTTAGTTGAGAACAAGAACTTGCATTTATATAGCGCGCCTCACGCAGGGTAGCGTCCCAGAGAACCGGCTAAGTGGAATCAAAGTGAATTATGTGTGCTGCAGAAAGGAACACATTGCCACTTGATTTGTGTCCACTGATAGCTTGAATCACTGACAGCTCCAGGAAAGCACTCAAGGTGAATTGTGGTACATAAAAAAGCCTCCACATTACCCTGGCGGTGTGCCTCAATCGCAACCTCAGCAGAACATCTACTCCACAGGCGTTTCCATTTTCCAGATGGTTAATAACTTTCAGAGCAATGCTGCCAATTGACAATTACATAAGTGGCGGTTTGCACTGTCAGCTCCTTTTCATTAGGCATGGGATAAAGTGATTGCCGGAAACCATTTTTGAGTGACATAGGAAGGCACAGAAACAGTTGTGGTCCAACTGACCAATCCCATAGTACAAAAATATCCTACACAAAACTCTCACTCAATTGAATTTTTAATTTCTCTCTTAAATTTGCTAAAGCAAACTGGCTCCATTTTCCAGGCTAGTCTGTTGCACATGTTCATCGTTCTGTATGATGTAAAATAATTAAATCTGAACTGCCTGTTCACCTACCTTCCCTCTTCTGAGTTTGATTCCATGTCCCTTTATTCTAAACATTTTGATCATGATAAAAACAAGAATTATTAGGGTTCAGATTCATATCAAATCGGGATCCAGCTGTTAAGACATTTGGTTTAACCTGGCAAAAAGATAACATTTTCATTCCATTTCTGACAAGTGCAACAACCAATTAAAACAGCAAAAAAACTTAATAACTTTGTTTTCCCCCCTTTTCATTAAATTTTCTGAGTTCTGAAACTCAAGTTGTATAGACCAGAATCTATTCAATGCTTGTAATACTGTACATTCCTTCACAAGTGCCTAAGAAAAATGCTACAAGTTCCCACACTGGTTCTCTAATCCCAGCAACTTGGTCCTACCTACTGATTAATTTTGGTTTCATTGGCGCAGACAGAAAAATATTTATAATTTTTTTAAAAAAAATACATTTGTACAGTGCTCTGGGACTCTACCTTGAGTGAAGGATGCTATATAAATGCAAGTTGTTGTTGTACATGGATTCATCCCCTCTCCATTTTTTTAAATGATGCTAATCTGCAATTATTGGCCAAGCTGAAGAGGCAAGCTGATTTTGAAGCCAGAAATCAGGCTGCAGAAGGGTGTTTGCAGTCAGGCTAGTTCTATGCACAAATCAAACACAGCCAGCAGGAAACTTCAATATATTTCAATTTCGGACACACTGTGTACACACTGACTGGGGCTGGAGATGGTGGGGGGAGGAGAGAACATTTCACCCTACCTATTGGGCTGGATCTGTTCCTAAATTGCAGAGGCGACTGGACTGTGGTTCCCAGTCGCTAAGTTGAAAACAATTGTCCTAAGTACCCTTACACCAATCAATTAGCATTACCACATATACAACCAAATAACGCATAAACGGTGCACAACATGCTTCACTGACAAAATATACAGTCACTGCACTTTACAGTATATTCTGTGAAGCACTTTGAGACGTCTCGAAGATGTGATAAGCCGCTACATCAAATGCAAGGATTATTATGATGATTACTATTGCAAATGCGAGATGCCTCCTTCTTTGTAACAATGCAACACAAGTCGTTTAAAAAGTAAAAGACCATAAGCAAACCCATCGTTACCCTTTGATAAACCACAATACAACAAACAAAATGCAACTGGCACAAAAGAAATTTAGAAAAAAAATTAGGCTTTTGGAAAGGCTTTTTGGAATAGTCTAGTGTATTTTAAACGTGAGACTCACCTGTTTTCCCAACAGTACTGGATCCCAAAACAGCGATCTTAATGTCCCTGTTGATTATATGATCAAACGCCTCGGGGATAGGAACTAACAGTAAGTTAGTCGACATAGTGTGAAACCGCATCGGTTCTCTTCCCACTAGGGCTGTGAGGATGAAAGAGTCTGGGTGTAATGTCACTGTAATTCTCTGTCAGTCTTGTCTTGTCTGGGATATTAGACAGATGCACAAAGTCGGGACATTGAAGGAGAAATGTCTGCACGAGTCCAAGTACTACAGTTACTTTTACTTTCTCTGATCTGCAACATACCAGATTGTTCAGTGTGTGTGTGTGTGTGTTTGTTTCCTCTGAGCTCCCTTCCCACTGCTCAGCTTCCCCTGATGATGGTGTCGGAGCTGATTGTGGAGCCGCCTCATTTATTGAGCTCTGTGAACGCCACAATCCTCCCACTTGCTCAAGGAAACCAATAGAAATGTTCTGACGAACAGAGGGACGGACGCAAGCTGGCTGTTTAACGTTGGATGTCATAGCCTCTTAATAGCTCACCAGCACCAAGAGAAACAAAGATCTCTTAATCTCCTAACCTCCCACTCCCCAGCACTTTTGGATGGGGGGGGATTCTAAATATTCTACAATAACCACCTTTTTTTAGTGCTTTTTTATTTACATTTATAGCTTTACTTTTTTTTGCATATATTAATAATCCTTGCATTTGATGTGGTTGAGATGTCTCAAAGCGCTTCACTGAATATATTGTAAAGTGGATTGACTGTATTTTCTGGGCGAAATACAGGAACCATTTGTGCAAAGCAGTGTTCCACAAACAGTGGTTGATTGAGTGACCAATTTTTTTTTGGTGGGGGGATTATTACCCCGGAAAGCAATCCGCTAATCGACTAACAACTGGGTTCCTATTTACTGCTGGGTAAATAGAGGCACATGGAGTAAGGAACCTTGCCTAAAGTTTTGCCCCATCTGGGAATCAAACCCATGTCCTCTCACTTGCGAGGAGAGAGCGCTAAACACTACGCTACAGGATTCTGAAAAGGGCTCTAGGCATCCAAATTGAGATAGGTAAGGTCAATCCTGGGGAGCAGAACACCTGGTATGCAGTCACACAATAAAATGTTCCCATATTTAATAACTTTTAATTTTCTTCATCATAAGATTCAGGGGAGGGAAGATTTTCTTTTGATTTTCTTTTCTTTCAGCTTGTGGGTGTCATTATGACCTTCCAGTTCAGAAGTGAGTGTGCTAACGACTGTCACCTCAGAATCCTCCAGATAATATTTATACAGATTCACTGAATTCTATTGTAACCTTCACACTGCGTCATGCTCACCTACAAAATATACAGTGAAGTGCTTTGAGATGTGCTACCAATGAGAAAGAGGGTTGTTGTTGATTTTGCATTGTAGAATATGAGTCTGGGCAAAAGAATGACTGTTCGTCTAACATGTGACTTTGTTCTGAGCCTGAATAGAAATAACAGGATTTCCCTTTAATCTGATTGTTTGCCTGAGAACAACATTCAGGATGATCTGTTCTAACAATAAAATCACTACAAATTCAGCCAGTTGCTTTGTGAAGTGATGACTTGTATTGAGAGTTTGATCGCATTATTCACTCAGCAAGAACAGGGAATGCGTGATTGTGTGAGCTATGTGACAAGAAAATGATGACTAGTTAGCTATTGATCTATCTATGTAGTGCATGAAATATGAGAAGAAAAAAGGGTATTGCCAACATGGTCAATAGAATCTTTTTCTGTTTTGTCACCCAGTTTTCCTTCCCATCTGTTTGGACGTCATTGACTCAAGTTGGGCTAGGGTTCCACATCTACCCTCCAAACCTCACCCTGCGTAACTTGGAGAGTGCATGTCAGCAGCCTATACAGCTAAGCAACAACAAAAAAAAAACAGATCCTAATAATAATCCCTCCAAAACCAAAAACAATAATAAATTGGTCATTTTCAATCTACGACTGTTTGTGGGACATTGCTGTGCGCAATTGGCTGCCGCGTTCGCCCACAAATATACAGTCAATTCACTTTACAGTGTCTTCTGTGAAGCGCTTTGGGACGTCCTCCTGACGTGAAAAGCGCTATATCAAATGCAAGGATTATTATTATTACATAGCACTCTTCACATAAGATAATGTCTGAGTGCTTTACCTGGTTGGATGTGAAGTGAGGGAGGAGTGGGGGAGATGGTTGTAAGCGCAGTCGAAGAGGTAGGATTTTAGGCAGGATTTAAAGATAGAAAGAAGCCTCTCCCTCCTAACATGCCCCAGTGCTGATGAAGGGTCGTGGACCCGAAACGTTGACTCACTTTCCTTTCTCCATAGATGCTGCCTGACCTGCTGAGTGTTCCCAGCAGCTTCTGTTTTTGTTTCATTCTATCTCCTAACACTGCTTGTGTAAAAAAGTGCTATTAATTTCCCCCTTGACAGTACAATACAAAATTTGTATGACGCCTTTCATGTCGGGAGGATATCCCAAGGTGCTGGACAGTCAGAGATTTGGACCTGAGCTGGGGGAATGGGATCAGCGAGGTTAGGAAGGTGGCCGAAAGCGCAGTTGAAAAGGAGGGTTTTGAGACGTGCCTTGAGGAGGAGCGAGGCAAAGGGACTGCTCTGGGATGGAGATCCAAAGGGTTGGGGCAGAGAGGCTGAAGGCCCGACCGCCAATGGTGGGGCGGGGTCAGGTGAGGTACGTGGAGCACACCACAGCCTGAGTGGAGGGAGCGGATAGATTGATATGGGGTTAGCAGGACACAGAAGTAGGAAAGAACAACATCGTGGAAGGCCTTGAAGATGAGTCATCTTAATTTAGTAGTCTTAAATTAATGCCTTCTAGTCACTGCTGATGTTTAACCATAATAAAATGAGGATAATCAAAGCCACAAAGAATAAGGATAACTTTTCAGGTCGACATTAAAAGCATTCATTTTAATTAATTATCTCATAAGCAACAGCAAAACAACAATAACAACAACAAATTACATTTGTATAGCACCTTTCATATCAGGAGGACATCCCAAAGTCCTGGACAGTCAGAGATTTAGACCTGAGCTGGGGGTAGCGATCAGGAGGGGTTCAAGGCAGAGAGAGTAGGGGTAGGAGATGAGCAAAGGTGACCACGAGCCCCTCTCACTCCACCTTCAAAACCCATCTTAATATCTATGTCTCTAACGATGCTTTCAGCCGCCTTTCCCCTCTCCTTCTCAACTTCTCTTCCCTGCCAACCCCCAACCAACACCTCCCCCCCCACCCCCATAGAAGCTATATAAATGTAGATTGTTGCGCTTATAATTTAGTAATGCATCAAAGCATGTCAAATGTAGTGACTGTGTATTTGTAAGCCAGGATGGCCGTCAATTTGTGCAATGTTTTAGAAATAATGCTCTATGTAGTGATATATTTAGCACACAGGAGCATCTAAAATCAATGCACTAGCTGCTTGCCCCCCAGCAAAAAACATCTGTGACGTAAAACAGGTTTTCTCCAGGGAATAGTTCAAAGCCAAGAGTGCCAATGGGCCTGTACCCTGGTAATGTGTCATTGCAGAGAGAGAAGCAAATTGCAGGGGAATCTTGATGGAAAGATATTGTATTTTAATGATGTGAAAAAAGACAAAAGTATTTGCAAACTTTTGTGTGAAACCACTCAGCGCAAATGTTATTCAGCAACTCTGAAATTATGGAAAATATTTCTGCACATATTGAGCCTCACCAGGGTGATGAGAGCACTTATGCATACTGTGAGCTGCATTGTTCAGCTTATGAGATACCGCCTACGAGGTTCCACTTTCAGTGGCCTATTTCCTCTCTAACATTGCTAATCTGCGACGTTGTGACATCACTAAATGTCTCATTACCTCCATTGTTGGCAAGTCAGTCATGTCCTATTATCAATTTTCTAACACTTCAAGCATGTTTATTTTTATTCCATTTACAGCATTTGTAGCTCTGACACCCATGAGCCCTACATAATGCTCCTTTGCTAAAATGTCTATCGCTCTTGAATAGGCCATTTGGATGTTTCTTTATCCTTATTCTACAGATAGGATAGTGGCTCATTTGTAACATAATCCTTCTGCTATCTCATATATCTTTTTAATTCTTTAATTTTCTTCTTGTCCATTCCTTTATAATGATGGTTGCAAAGGTCAGGGGCTATGAGACTCATATGTGACTCTGTCAATTCATCACAGTTACTCATTCTCTACTCATTTAAGGCCAATCATTGATTACATTTCTTACAAATCTTTAATGGGTTTGTTATATATATTTTCTGAATTTAAAGTATGAGCACTCCTAAACATAAAGAGTCACAAATCCAGTAATAATAAATACTGTAATAATCTTTGCATTGGATATGGTGCCTTATAATAATAATAATCCTTGCATTTGATATGGCGCTTTATCACGTCTTTAAGATGTCTCAAAGCGCTTCACATCATACACTGTAAAGTGAATTAACTGTATATTTTGTGGATGAAACGCAGCAGCCAATTGCGCACAGCAATTTTCCACAAACAGCCTGGATTGAGTGACCAAATTATTATTATTATTACATTTTTGGAAGGGATTATTACCCCAAGAAAGGGACTATTAATTAACAACCGGGTTCCGACTTACTTACAATTTAGTGCTAAAATGGAAGACAATTGTGCTGTAAATCCAAACCCATCACAAACTGGAAAAAAGTGCCCCCAAAATATTTCAAACAGGATCCTTACAATCTGGTCTGACATTCACATCCTGTTGAGAAATCACACCTGGGTCTCCTCTATTTTCTTATTATTTAAAATGATACCGAATTTGGCACATTCTTAAATGCAGTTCTTTATGTTGAGATCTTAAAGTAACCTAGAGAAAACCAGACTCATTTAGACTGAATTTAAGAATTCGCCAAATTCACCACAATTTGAAATGCTAAAATAGTGTACGGGTAGACTCACATGGAATTTCTCTCTGTTCTCATTGATGAAAAGGATGATACTGATGGACTTCATCATCAAATCTTTCTTCCAATTATTGCCAATGCATTGAGATAATGAACAAAAGAAGTTACGATATCTAAAGAGTAGAAACCTTTTCATTTTGCCAAATCTGATTAATACTGTAAAAAAACAATTCCTCCCAAGCAACTCATGTATCAAACATGTGACTGTAGAGCTGAAATTCCACCTGCTCTTAGCCTATCATATTATATCCTGGCCAACAATCCCCCAAATAAATTTGGACACTCACTCTATGGCTGTGCACAAATTGGCTGCCACATTTCACCAATAAATACGCAGAGTGACATCACTTTACAGTATATTCTGTGAAATGCTTTGAGAGGTGCTATATCGATTGCACGGATTATTGCTTGCTTTCAAAACTCTCCACAATTTTGCTCCTTCCTACCTCTGTGACCTGCTAATATCAAATTGATCTGTCTGCTACCTCTGCTCAGGAGGCTTCATCTGGCTTGCTCCATGTCCCTCACCCAGGCCACCCCACCATCAGCGGTTGGGCCATCAGAGTCTCTGCCTTCACCCTTTGGAACTCCATCCCACAGTTCCTTCGCCTTGCTGCCTCCTTTGCCTCCTTCAAGGCATGTTCCAAGATCCTCCTCTTCGACCGCACCTTCAGTCACCCTCCTACCCCTACATTCCCTGCCCCCATCCCCGCACGCCCATCCGAACCCCCTGCTCGGGTCAAAATCCCTGACTCTCCAGAACCTTGGAACATCCTCCCGATGCGAAAAGTGCTATACAGATGTAATTTGTTTGTTATTATTATTACATTGTATAACATTTAAGATATGCAGAACTGTGGAAAATTCTTAAATTCAATCTTAATTTTGAAACTGGTTATTTTTAAGAACTAAAGAAAAACAACTTCTAAATTAAGACTGAATTTAAGAATTTTCTACAATTCTGGTCGACCTTAAAGTAAATAGTTTTACACGCTAAGGTCAGGTGGAATTTTAGGCTTTGTGCCTCCTGACTAATTCTACATAATAAGATATCATTTTGTATTGTATAGGAAGGGAAATACACTAGTTAAAACAAATTGTTAGCAGTGCACCAGGTATATCTTTTTTGTTCCTTTTGTCAAAGTGGTTTTGGTGTTTTACTACAACTCCATGGTTGCACGCTACAACTCACCTTAAGGTCACGAATCTAGGTGTCTTGTTCGACCCTCAATTGCCTTTTCTCCCCAACATTTAAGCCATGACCCGCTCTGCTTTCCCTCACCTCCGTAACATCGCCCGACTCCACCACTACCTCAACCCTCAGGCCGCTGAAACTCTTGTTCATGACTTCACCATCTCCAGGCTCGACTATGCAAACACCCTGCTTGTCGGCCTTCCCAATTCCTCCCTCCACAGGCTGCAGATAATCAAGAACTCTGCAGCCCGTGTCCTCTCCCGCACCAAACTCTGTGACCCCATCTCCCCCACTCTCGCCCGACTCCACTGGCTCTCTATCCTTCAGAGGATCCAGTTCAAGATCCTGGTCCTCACCTACAAAGCCCTCCATGGCCTCACCCCACCCTACCTCTGTGACCTCCTAACCCCCTAACAACCCGCCCGCTCCCTCCGCTCAGCCGGCTCTGGCCTGCTCCACGTCCCACGACCCACCCGCCCCACGATTGGCGGGAGAGCTTTCAGCCACTCTGCCCCCAACCTCTGGAATTCTATTCCCCAGTCACTGCACCTCACCCCTCCTTAGCCTCCTTCAAGTCCCACCTCAAGACCCTCCTCTTCACCCATGCCATCGGCCATCCGCCTTCCCCTCCCCTCCCTTCTCCCTTCTTGACCCCAGCTCGGGTCTGAAATGCTGTACACTGTCCAGCACCTTGGGAGGTCATCCTGACGTGAAAGGCGCTATACAAATGTAATCATGTTGTTGTTGTTGTTTTAGTTATTTTAATGAAATTATAAGTCTTTGCAGCTGAAGTACAGAACTGAAAATTTATGTTATTGAATGTCAAGAGGACCGAGGCCCTTCTGCTTGGCTCCCGTCTGTGCCTCCATAACTTGGGCGCTGACAGCATCGTCCTTCATAGATGCATTCTATACCTCACGGAGCCAATACACAACTTTGGCGTCCTATTCAACCCTTAACTGTCCTTCGTACCCCACATCCAAGCCATGACCCTCTCCGCCTTTCCCCACCTCCGCAACATTGCATGACTCTGCCACTGTCTCTCATTGCAGGCCGGCGCGACCCTCATCCACACATTCATCACATCCAGGCTCGGCTATGCAAACTCCCTGCTTGTCGGGCTCTCCAACTCCTCCCTGCACAGGCTGGAGATCATCCAGAACTCTGCAGTCCGTGTCCTTTCCCGCACCAGGCTCCGCAATCCTATCACCCCCATCCTTGCCCGACTTCACTGGTTCCCTATCACGCAGAGGATATAGTTCAATAATAATAATAATAATAATAATCCTTGCATTTGATATAGCGCTTTTCACGTCAGGAGGACGTCCCAAAGCGCTTCACAGAACACACTGTAAAGTGAATTGACTGTATATATATTTGTGGGCGAACGCGGCAGCCAATTGCGCACAGCAATGTCCCACAAACAGTCGTAGATTGAAAATGACCAATTTAATTATTGTTTTGGGTTTTTTGGAGGGATTATTATTAGGCGTGTGGAGTAAGGAAACTTGCCCAAGGTTTCGCCCTGCCTGGAATTGAACTCAGGTCTCTCACTTGCAAAGCGAGTGCTCTAACCACTGAGCTACAGGACTCCACAAAGATCCTTCAAGATCCTGGTCCTCACCTTCAATGCCCTCCACGTTCTTGCTCCTCCCAACCTCTGTGACCTCCTAACCCCCTGTCCACTCCCTACGCTCAGCGAGCTCCGGCTTGCTTCAAGTCCCCCGCCTTGCCCGCGCCACAATTGGCAGGCGGGCCTTCAACTACTCTGCCACCACCCTCTGGAACTCCATCCCAAAGTCCCTCCGCCTCACCCCTCCCTTGCCTCCTTTAAGACCCACCTCTTCAACCATGCCTTCGGCCACCCTCCCACCCCTACCCTCCCCGCCCTCAACCCCTCCTGATCCCAACAACCAGCTCGGGTGCAGATCCCTGACTGTCCAGCATCTTGGGATGACCTCCTGACGTAATAATAATAATAATAATCCTTGCATTTGATATAGCGCTTTTCACGTCTTCTAGACATCTCAAAGCGTTTCATAGAATATGCTGTAAAGTGAATTGAAATTTGTGGGCAAAACGCGGCAGCCAATTGCGCACAGCAGTGTCCCAAACAGTCGTGGATTGAAAATGACCAATTTATTATTGTTTTTTTTTGGAGGGATTACTATTAGGCGTGTGGAGTAAGGAAACTTGCCCAAGGTTTTGCCCTGCCTGGAATTGAACCCAGGTGTCTCGCTTGCAAGGCGAGTGCTCTAACCACTGAGCTACAGGACTCCACAATGAAAGGCACAATACAAATATAATTTGTTGTTGTTGTTATTTGTTGTTGTATTGTAATACCTAATTAAATGCCTGTGATGCAAACCTTGGATGTGTTTTTATATTGTTTGGGACTAAGGGATGTTTTTGTTTGAATATATTATGAATGTCACTATGTAGACGCTGTGTGGGGAAAGATATGTTTGCCAGAACTCAGCAATTGCCTCACATAGTAACAAATAGATCATTAGTGATATGATCATTTGCTGTGGAGCAAGCTGAGTAAACTAATTCAGGATTCAGGAAATTATATAATGTGTACCTTCCAGAGATATCATCGACTACGTATCTCTTGGGTGCAGTTCAGTCATAGCAAAACTTTACGAGAACATTGATCAGTGTGTGTAGATATGATCTGTAAGGCTTTAATTGGACTGATTGTGACAAAAATATAACCGATAATATTTAGATTTATCAGATTGAGTAGAAATTATTCTAAACCGCAAAATGTATTCAACTTTTACTTTTTCAATCCACGACTGTTTGTGGGTCACTGTGTTCCACCCACAAATACACAGTCAATACACTGAACAATAAGTTGTGAAGCGCTTTATATAATAATAATAATCCTTGCATTTGATATAGTGCTTTTCACATCTTCTAGACGTCTCAAAGCGCTTCACAGAATATACTGTATAAAATGAATTGACCGCATATTTGTGGGCGAAACAGGGCAGCCAATTGCGCACAGCAGTGTCCCACAAACAGTCGTGGATTGAAAACGACCAATTTTATTATTGTTTCTTTGTTTTTTGGAGGGATTATTATCAGATGTGTGGAGTAAGGAAACTTGCCCAAGGTTTCGCCCTGCCTGGAATTGAACCCGGGTGTCTCGCTTGCAAGGTGAGTGCTCTAACCACTGAGCTACAGGATTCCGCTTTGAAATGCTTCAACGACGTGTTAAGTTCTAAATCAAATGCATGGATTATTATTACTATTATTTTATCTCTAAATTGGAGGGCAGGGAAGCACTTTGTCAGGGAGGAGAAACACAAAAGCATGCTTGGATTTGCAATGATATAACAATTTATGGAGTGCAGTAAACAGGCTGATAGGCTGTGCCTGATAATGTTCAGGGAGAATGACATTTAGCAGACACCTCAGGAAAAAATCGTTCATTGCTGCTAAGTACACATTGCTCTCTTGCACAAAATGTACACTTCAGATTCCAGAGTTAACTTTAAAAAGATTTATGTACTTAGATGGTATGAAGACAATCCAGTTTCCATTGTTATATCCCTAGCTCTTATGTTTGTTAGTATCTAATACATAGTTACATAGTTATCAGATTGTGGTATTGATTCAAAATGCTGGAATAAAGCCTAACCAGATCTAACAGAAAATAATGAATACAAACAACCATTTCCTAATTATCAGGAGAACAACCATAAGCAATGCACCTCAGTATTGATTTTGGCATTTTGTTCCACTCTCCTTCAACACACAGAGTATTTAACTAAAGTATGTAATTCACCATCCAAAAGATAAATGACAGTATATTTTTCATCTGGCTACACCACACTCCAACAGGATAGACTACAGAGTCAGTGGGTCATGTGATAAAAGGAAACGAGTTCTCTCCTGAAATATGTAAAATGGTTCAAGTACACTGATCGCTGGAACAGATTCCTTATTTCATTGATGTCTTGTTTCACCAACAACAACAAGATTTCATTTATAGAGCGCCTTTCACGTCGGGAGGACGTCCCAAGGCGCTTTACAGTTGGGTCGGGACCCGAGCAGGGGGGAAATGGTCAGCGTGAGGGGAGGGAAGGGAGGGAGCGAGGAGGGGGTAGAGAGTCGAGAGGAGAGCTGAAGGCACGGTCGAAGAGAAAGGTCTTGAGACCGGCCTTGAAGGAGGAAATGGAGGAGGCGGCGAAGGCACTGGGGGATGGAGTTCCAGAGCCTGGGGGCTGAGAGGCTGAAGGCCCGGCCACCGATGGTAGGGCGGTTGGGGCGGGGGATGTGGAGCAGACCGGAGCCAGAGGAACGGAGGGTACGGGCAGGTAAGTAGGGGGATCGTAGGTCGGAGAACTAGGAGGGAGCAAGGCCGTGAATGGCCTTGTAGGTGAGGATGAGGATCTTGAATTCGATCCTCTGGGGGATGGGGAGCCAGTGGAGGCGAGCGAGGGTGGGAGTGATGTGGTCGCGAAGTCTGGTGCGAGACAGTACACGAGCTGCAGAGTTCTGAATGACCTGCAGCTTGTGGAGGGAGGTGGCGGGAAGGCCGACGAGGAGAGAGTTCCCATAGGCCAGCCTTGAGGTGATAAAGGCGTGGACCAGAGTTTCAGCAGCGTGAGGGGTGAGGTAGTGCCGTAGTCTGGCGATATTCCGGAGTTGATGGAAGGCGGTGCCAGTTGTGCCGCATATATGAGGGAGAAAGGACAGCTCAGAGTTGAACAGAACGCCGAGGTTCCTGACTGGCTTTGAGAGGTGGAGAGTGCAGCCTTGGATGCTGATGCTGTCATCCACAAAATATACAATCAATTCACTTTACAGTATATTCTGTGAATTACTTTGTGACGTTTCAACGACGAGATAAGGCGCTATATCAAATGCAAGGATTATTATTATTTACATCCTTTGTCTTGAATTCAGATACAATGAGCTGCTCTGAAAAATCTATAGTGTGATTGCTGAGAAGAGTCCAGATTATATCAGAGGCACATTCAATATATTGGTCTGCTTCAAACCATCAGCCTTTAGTCATACTATTTAATATTCTACTGATGATGTCAGTAGTTACATTTCCAAGAACTCAATAATTACCTCTGGAACTGTTGTCGGGAAGACAGTGCCCATTCAAGCACATTTATGACTCCAACTGCATCATTGTTTCTGGAGCTTTTGAAAGAACTGACATATCTATGGATGCTGAAATGAAGCCAATACAAGCAGACTGAGTGACTGCTTGTCAAGAATTGTGTGTTTGTTGTGTAGTGGACGGAAATTGCACCAGACCTTAGTTGGTTGTGGATCAAAATTATGGCATTGGCCACCCAAAACAAATAAGAAATTAGTCTTTTTAAACAAAAATCATGATTTCTGTGCAGGCTTCCCCAAAGACTAAGGATTAAGTACTTTCTTCAGTGGTACGGATCAGGAATTTGCCAAATTCAGTTCTTGGTGTTTGTTAATTTCAGCTGGGAATTACAGTTGTCTTCAACACCTGGTATGGGAAAGTAAAATCAGCCAGAGCCGCTGCTCATGATTGCTCTAGTGACCCCTGTTGGTACTATATGACTGTGGACGAAGGCAGGAATGGCCTCGGCTGCTAAGTCACGATAAGATCATAAGAATTTGCTACGTGAAAGAAGACCCAGGTCCATTCAGTTTGTTTTCCACCATCCCGGCAGTCGCTTGACATGTTGTGTCCCAAACTATATATTGTATCCTGAGATATTATTTTCTAACTGATTAGCCACTGATCTGATTTGTTCTCGAAACAAACATCACTTTCTGCTTCCACTGTCTCCCGTGGGAGCCTGTTCCATACATTTACCAATCGCTCACTGAAGTAGTGTTTCTGCAGATTTGTTCTAAATAACTAAAAAACAGTTCCCCCATCGAATAACTAATTGCAAAGTCCTCACCCTCATGATGCTCGCCTTTGCTCAGCTTCACATCCCCAGCCTTGCCCACCCCACTATTGGGGGGCAGGCCTTCAGCCTCACTGACCCCATCCTCTGGAACACCATCCCACAGCCCCTCCGCTTCGCCCCCTCTCTTGCCTCCTTCAAGAACTGTCTCAAGACTCTCCTCTTTGACCGTGCCTTTGGTCACCCTCCTACCCCTCCCCTCCTCGCCCTCCACACTTCCTGCTCCCAACCACCACCTCGGGTGCGGATCCCTGACTGTCCAGCTCCTTGAGACATCCTCCTGACATGAAAGGCACTATACAAATGTAATTTGTTGTTATTGTTCAAACCCCTCTATGCCCTAGCACCTCCATATCTCTCTAATCTTTCTGTTCCCCAATTCTCTGCTCACCCGTTCCATTAAGCTAACATGGGATGAGTGTGCATTCCCCCTACCACACCACTATTGGTGACTGACCATTCAGTCATTACACCCCTAACCTCTGGAACTCTCTGCCTCAATCCGTCTGCCTCACCCTCTCTCTGGCTTTAAATCCCACCTTAAAACCTACCTCTTCAACCGTGCTTCTGGTCATTTCCCCCTTCTCCCTTGCTTGGCATCCAACTCAACCACTGTGAAGTGCTCTGAGATGATTTTGATGAAAGGTGCTATATAAATGCAAGTTTTTGTAAAGGCTCATAATATCAACAAATTAATGGGTACTTGGCAAAGGTAACAGATGGTATCCAGAGAGCATACAATAGTACATGGAAAAAGGGAGTCAAGTAAATACCTTCAAGAGAAAGGAGAAAATTGCTGAGAAAAAATAAAAATGTACACTTAGCAAGTATATCTTTCATCCACAAAATATAGCCATTTCCCTTTACAGTATCAACAAAATGCAAAATTCAGCAGATGCTGGAAATCTGAAACAAAAACAGAGGTCGATGGGAACATTCAACAGGTCAGGCAGCATCTATGGAGAAAGGAAAGGGAGTTAACCTATGACCCTTCATTAGAACTGGGGCATGTTGGGAGAGAGAGGCTTTTAAGGGCTAACAGAGAGAGGGGAGGCAGAAGGCACTGCCGCTGAGGGTGCAGCGAAGGACTCGGGCAAGGAGGAGGAGGCCAGACCCAGAGGAACGAAGGCAACGGGTACTGTTTTGAGGAGAGAGGAGGTCAGAGATGTAGGGGGGTGCAGGAGTGGAGGGATTTGAATACAACGGTGAGGATCTTTAAATCGATCCTCTCTGGGATAGGCAGCCAGTGCAGTCTGGCAAGGACTGGGGTGATCGGGGAGTGGAGTTTGGTGCGGGTGAGAATGCGGGCGGCAGAGCTTTGAATGATCTGGATTTTGTGGGTGGAAGTGGATGGGAGATCGGCGAGGAGGGCGTTAGAATAGTCCAGCCGAGAGGTGACAAAGGCATGGACTAGGTTTCAGCGGCTTTCGGAGAGAGGTATTGGCGGAGACAGATGATGCGTCGGAGGTGGTGCTGGGGAGGGACCAGATGTGGGGGAGGAGGGATAATTGGGGGTCGAACCTAGGTTGCGTATGGGTTCGGAGAGTTTTAGGGGGAGGTCAGGTAGGTGGAGGAGGTGAGAGCCATGAGATTTTAGACGTTGACGAGAGCCAAAGAGTATGGCTTCCGTCTTGTCAACGTTCAGCTGAAGGAAGTTTGCACTCATCCAGCTCCTGAGATCTGAGAACATCAGGGGACTGGGGTTCGCAAAGAGGTGGAAAAATAGAGTGTCGTCCAGGTACATGTGGAAATGTACCCCATGTCTGCAGATGACATCCCCAAGAGGGAGCACATAGATCAGAAAGAGGAGGGGGCCAAGGATGGATCCTTGGGGTACCCCGCAGGTGAGAGCGGGAGGAGAAGCTGTTTGTGCAGATGTACTGCTGGCGGTTTGTAAGGTAGGACTCAAACCAGGTGAGTGCCACTGAGGTGGATGTCGGAGGAAAGGCGGTGGAGGAGGATGGCGTGATCCACTGTACTGAACGCCGTGGAGAGGTCCAGGAGAACAAGGAGGCAGAGGGAGCCCTGGTCACAGATAGAAAGGATGTCATTTGTGACTTTCACAAGCGCAGTCTTTCTACTGTGGGCAGGGCGGAAACCGGATTGGAGGCATTCGAGGAGGGAGTGGGAGGAGAGGTGTGTGCGGAGTTTATTGGCAACAACGCGTTCTAGGACTTTTGCGAGGAAGGGCAGGTTAGAAATAGGTAGTGTCTGGAGTTTGAGGGATCTAGGGAAGGTTTTTTGAGGAGGGGAGTGATGTCAGCAGTTTTGAGTGGGGCAGGGACTGATCTGGAGGAGAGGGACTGGTTGATGATGTCAGCCAGTAGTGGGCAGAGGAGGGGGAGCTGGGTGACCAGCAAGTTGGTGGGGAGGGGATCGAGGCAGCAGGTGGTGGGTTTCATGGAGGTGATGGTGGATGAGAGGGAGGAGGGAGAGATGGGGATGAAGGAATGTAGGATGGGGGTGGTGGTAGGAGCAGATGATGGGAAGGGTGAGGGGGACGTGGTGGTGGGTGACAACAGGCAGGTGGATGAGGCTGCCTGGCAGATGTTGTGAATTTTAGATGAAAAGAAGTCCATAACCTCACACTTGGCATTTGATATGAAGATTGAGGAGGTAGTGGGTGGTGGAAGAAAGGATTTTAGGGTTGTGTTTAGCCTCCAAGATGACTTCCTCCACTTCCTCCAAGTAAAAGGTATCGCTATCGGAACCCGCATGTGTCCCAGCTACACCTCCCTGTTTGTTTGCCACCTGGAACACTCTTTGTTGTGGGCCTACTCAGGTCCCTGACCTGTTCCTCAGATGCCACTTCAACTTTCCCTCCCACTCACACTCTGACCTCTCCATCCACGGTCTCCTATGCTGTTCCAATGTGCCACAGCGCAAGCTCGAGGAACAGCACCTCATCTCTCTGCTAGGGACCTTACAGTCCTCTGGCCTCAATATTGATTTCAACAATTTCAGACCATAACATCTCACCTTCCCCCTCCCCCTCTTCTGTGACCTTTACCACATCATCTGCGTCCAGACACACTTTTTCTCCCGACGTGAAAGGCGCTCTTAAATGCAATCTTGTTGTTGTTGTTGTTGTGGTTCTCTCTCTGGTCTGCCTATTTTGTTGCAATTTCCCCCCCCCTTTGTTTTGCATCATTGACACCTCTTTAACCTATCATCCCCTGTCCTCAACCCCATTTTCTCGTTTGTCTTCCTTGCCCTGCCTCCGAACCCTGATAGCCCTTAAAAGCCTCTCCCTCCCAACATGTCCCAGATCTGACGAAGGATCGTGGACCCGAAACGTTGACTCACTTTCCTTTCTGTGTAGACTGCCTAACACTGAGTGTTCCCAGCACTTCTGTTTTTGTTTCACTTTCCAGTATATTCAGTGAATTGCTTTGAGACCTCTCAAAGACATGATAAGGCGCTATATCAAATGCAAGGATTATTATTATAGATACAATCATACTACTTTGTTTATATTACAACTGAAATGATTTGGTGACTCACTGTAATAACGTCCTCAAAGTCCCACAGTATGCATGGTTGTTTGATTTCAAACTGTTCTCAAGGATAATTAGTTTAATAAATGGCTTCAAGATCAATAAGGCAGTCACATAAAACAGAACATTTCCTATTTTCCAATGTGATGTCAGTTTCAAATCTGTATGCTGTGCCAAGATTAATTTTAATGAATTCCAGGAAGTGGAGCAAGCAATTTAGGTTGATTTTCTTTGATGCTGAAGGTCTTCAACCTCCACTTCACTCCCTCCTGCTCCATCTCCTCAGACTTCTCCTCTCCCTTCTCCTCTCTCAACCTCTTCCTCCACATCCACTCTGCTATCCACACCCATGGTCATCCGCTCGACCTGGTGATCACCCGGGACCTCAGCGTCTCGGATGTCAACATCACCGACAAGGACATCTCTGACCACCATTTCATCTCCCTCAACTCCCATATCCCTCTCCCCACTGCCTCCAAACCTACCACCATCTTCTACCGCCCGTGGAAGAAGATCTCCCTGAATTCCCTCTCCGCTGCCCTGGAGTCCTCTGAACTCCGCCCCCTCTGGCCCACCTCCCGCACCAACCCATCCTCTGCGTTTACTCTCCTCCACAGCACCCTCTCCACCACACTCAACGCCCTTGCTCCCCTCACCTCCCGAACTGCCTCCTATTCCCGATCCTCACCCTGGTTCACCAGCCACCTCCGCTTGCTTAAGGGCCAGGTGCGGGCCGCTGAACGCACTTGGCTCAAATCTGGCCTAACGGTCCACCGGCACATCTGGCTGGACCACATCAAAACCTACCGCTCCGCTCTCGCCTCAGCCAAATCATCCTTCTATTCCAGGTTAATCCTGGAGGCGAAGGGCAACCCCAGGCTCCTGTTCTCCACCACCAACCGACTCCTCTGCCCTCCCCGACATGCCTCACAAATACTTTCCTTTGCCTTTCACTGCGAGAAAATGCTGGACTTACTTGAGTCCAAAATCGAGGGAATCTGCTCAGCTGCCACTGCCCTCCCAACTTCCACCCCCTCCCTACCCCCAACCCACACAATTACCCATCTGACAATTACCCATCCCTCCTTCCACAACTTTGAACCTGTCACCCCCTCCTCTGCCTTCAATACGGTAACCTCCATGAAGTCCACCGCCTGCTCACTCGACCCCATCCCTACCCCTCTCCTTAAATCCCAGCTCCACCTCCTTTCCCCACTACTCGCTGACATCATTAACCTCTCCCTGTTATCTGGCACTGTTCCTTCCCTCCTCAAAACAGCCACTATCACCCCCACCTTGAAGAAACCTTCCCTCGACCCATCACAGCTATCCAGCTACCGGCTCATCTCAAATCTCCCCTTCCTATCCAAGGTCGTTGAGAGAGCCGTTGCCTCCCAGCTTCGCTCTTTCCTCTCCTCTCACTCCCTCCATGAACCCCTCCAATCGGGTTTCCGTGCTGCCCACAGCACAGAAACTGCTCTGGTCAAGGTCACAAACGACATCCTGACCATGTACGACCAGGGCTCTCTCTGCCTCCTCGTCCTCCTCGACCTCTCTGCCGCCTTTGACACCGTGGACCACTCAATCCTCCTCAACCACCTCTCCTCCCACCTGAACCTTCAAGGTTCTGTCCTTGACTGGTTCAGGTCCTACCTTTCACACCGCCTCCATTTCGTGGCGGCAAACGGCTTCTGCTCCAGCCCCCACACTCTCGTGCAATGTTGTGGAGTCCTGTAGCTCAGTGGTTAGAGCACTCGCTTTGCAAGTGAGAGACCTGAGTTCAATTCCAGGCACAGGGCGAAACCGTGGGCAAGTTTCCTTACTCCACGCGCCAAATAATAATCCCTTCAAAAAATAAAAAAAATAAAAATTGGTCATTTTCAATCCATATGACTGTTTGTGGGACATTGCTGTGCGCAATTGGCTGCCGCGTTCGCCCACAAATATACAGTCAATTCACTTTACAGTGTGTTCTGTGAAGCGCTTTGGGACGTCCTCCTGACGTGAAAAGCGCTATATCAAATGCAAGGATGATTTATTATTATTTATTCCTCAGGGCTCTGTCCTCGGACCCCTCCTCTTCACCCTTTACATGCTCCCCCTTGGTGACATCATCTGCAGACATGGGGTAAATTTCCACATGTATGTGCATGACTTCCAACTCCATCTATCTGCCTCCACCCTGAACTCCAGGACTACTGGCGTCCTGACCGACTGCCTGTCCGACACCAAGTCCTGGACAAGGGTCAGCTTTCTCCAACTCTCTCCACCTCGGGCTTGGCAGCATCGTCCTCCACGGCTGCACACTCAACCTCACTCAGCCAGTCAGGAACCTGGGTGTCTTGTTTGACCCTGAACTGTTTTTTCTACCCTACATTCACGCCATGATCGGCACTGCCTACCACCACCTCTGCAACATTGCCAGACTCCACCACTGCCTCACCCCTCAGGCTGCCGAAACCCTCACCCACGCATTCGTCACATCACATCAAGGCTCGATTATGGAAACTCCTCCTCATCGGCCTTTCCAACTCTTCCCTTCACAAGCTGCAGATCATCCAAAACTCTGCAGCTCGTGTACTTTCACGCACCAGGCTCCGTGACCCTATCACTCCCACCCTCGCCCGACTCCACTGGCTCCCCAGCCTCCAGAGGATCAAGTTGAAGATCCTCGCTCTCACCTTTAAGGCCATCCATGGTCTTGCCCCCTCCTACCTGCTGACTCCCTACCAACCTTCCCGCTCCCTCTGTTCATCAGGCTCCATGTCTCCCACCCAATCCGCCCTACCATTGGTTGCCGGGCTTTCAGCCTCTCTGCTCCCACACTCTGGAACTCCATCCCACGGTCCCTTCGCCTCGCTTCCTCCCTTGCCTCCTTCAAGGCCGGTCTCAAGACCCTTCTCTTCGACCGTGCCTTTGGTCTCCCTCCCACCTCTCTGCCTTCCCTATACCACCCCTCCCCCATGCTCGGGCCCTGATAGGTGACTGTTCAATGCTTTGGGACGTCCTCCCGACGTGAAAGGCGCTCTGTAAATGTAATTTTGTTGTTGTTGTTGTCTGATTAGCAGTGCTTCCAGAAACTAAGTGAAGACTATTATGGCCTTTAATGACTAACCTGCAGAAAAGTGGCATATCACCTGACTTTTAAAGGATCCATTTTTGTTGCCGTTTTGTAAAGATGTAATACACATGGCCTCCTGCAGTTTCAATGATCCTTGCATTTTATATACAGTAGTACCTTTCACATCAGGACATTGTAAAAGAACTTTACAGGATATATGTAAAGTATGTATATATATATATTTTATATATACTTTGTATATTTTGTAGACAAGTACGGTAACCAATTTGCACACACATGTGCCACAAACAGCCATGAAGTGAATGACCAATTTTATTTGGAGATTGGTGGTCAGGACTGCAGGAGAAACTCCCTTCTTTTTTCGAGTTATGCCAAGTTTATCATCCACCTGAACAGGTGAATAAAATCCATTTAACGTTTTAACTCGTCTCCCAACAATTCAGCACACACAGAGCACTGGTTGACTGGAGTTCAAAGTCCTGCCGTGGACTTGATACAACTTGCATTTTTAGTGCCTTCTACGCAGGATACCGTTTCAAAGCATCAAGTGGCAGAGCCTGACTCGGAGCCAGGGGTTGGGGGGTTGTGACAGTAAGCACAGTTGAAGTTTTCAGGCAGGAATTGAAAAAGGGAGGGGGCAAGGCAGTGATTGAGTAGTGTTCCAGAGCTTCAGAGCGATGGCTGAAAGTGCGACCTCCAATGGGAGAGCAGAGGGTGCGAGGATGCTGGTGCCAGTCGATGGATTGGGGAGTGAGTAAGTCCAAGAGGTAGGGATGTGCCATATGGAGTGAATGGATTTGATGAGGATCTTGAAGTCGATCGGTTTGGTGATTGGGAGCCAATGGAGCCTGGCCAGAACTGGTGATATGCGGGCAGCAGAATTCTGAATGAGCTGGATTATTTTTAATCATGATGCTGGGGAGACAGGCCAAGAGTATGTTTCAGTAATATACTAGAGGATAATCCTCCTTTGCAGCCCCACAAATGCCTATTGTTAAGTTACCGACTTCCAGCTGCCAATCATTAGAATCTTCTAACCACATATCAATAACTTCACACCAGAGTGCTCATCTCCTTCCCTCATTCAAGGCCCTCTCAAACTGTGCCCTTTTGCCAGTTTCTTTTATCTTCTCCTCCCCCTCACCTCAGCTTCCACTCAAGCTTGGCTACGTAACCAGTAATGTTAAAACGCTTGGAGACATCCTCCTGATATGAAACACCAACTTAATGTAAATCATAGTGTAAGAGGTACATTGAAGGCATCAATGATGGGTTTCCCCATGTATCAGGGGAGATTGAGGATTTTTTTTAAAAAAAGGTGAGTTATATGGAACACCCTGCCAGCAGCAGTAGTTGTGTACAAATCTGTTAGCTTTCAAGCGGGAACTACAACAACTTGCATTTATATAGCGCCCTTCGCGTGGGGTAGCGTCCCAGAGCGCTTAAACTAACTAGACATCTAAAAAAGCATTAATTTGCAGAAATATGGGGAAAAGACACCCAAATGGAACTGAACGCATTGCTTTTTCAGAGACAGTACGATGGCCAGAAGAATCAGTCTGGTCTCCAACATGGGGATTCTGCCTCAGAGACAAAAGTCTCTAATCTCTTGACTTCAGAGACAAGAAACCTACCAACTAACCAGGCTGACATTCTGAGAATGGGATTTCAAATGCAGTATTCGCAAACCAGAAGTCACTGTAGTTACTTCCAATCACATCACACTGAAATAACAAAGTAAATTTCTGTGGTGTATCACATGCTCAATGTAGATTGGCTGGAAATGTCAACTGTGCTAGCTAAATGATAGTGTCATATACTATCCCGGGATCCGAAACTGTAAAGCGCTCTGAGACGCCGTCTGGTGTGGAGGACGCTATATAAATCCAAGTTGTTGTTGTTTTCAAGGATTCTTGTTAGGCATTATCTTGGCATAGGTGCAAAACTTCTAAAATGTAAACAATGTTGTATTAAGAACAGCCAGCTAATTTAGGTTAAAAAAATTCACACAACACAAAAAGTACAAGTACTGCAGAATACTTTTAATTTGATGTTGTACACAAAAATTATGCCATGAATTCGTATGGAATTGGTTCCAGCAATTGTGGTTTGTTTGCCTTGGTTCGTACGAAGTGTGCTTTTCTAGGCTCCTCAGGCTGTAAAGAGAAAGAGAATGATGAATAATCTTAAATTTTGTGTTCAAGCCACATCGATTCCTTGATATTAAAAAAATGTATGTTTCTCTGTCCCAAAAATGTGTCTTCAGCCTAAATTAAGTCAATTAGGCACATTTGAGCCTAGATACCAAAACTATCTAATCGTCCTTTCTTGAAACAAGCTTTAATCACAGGGAAAACAAAAGGGACAATCCTAACAAAAGCAATACTTCGGTACTTTTGTCTTCTTATCCAATGTGAAACCTCAGTCTGTAGTGGGTGTTAACAACGAACTACAAATGAGATTTTGCATTTCCCTTGACAAAAGTTTGATTGTATTTAACTTAGCTGTTGACTGAAGAAAGCAGACAAGAATGTGTTTGCCAGATGTCAAACTTGACAGTCCCAGACTGTTTCCAACATAACTACAAATCTGGTGGGCTCACTCAGGGATCCTACCAACTGCTGCTTAATCAAATGCCCTTACCTTACGCTTCAGTTCAAACCAGGTCCCCTTCTCCTTGGCCTCAATCTTTTTCTGCTCATTTGCTTTGACACGCTGCAAGAAGCTGTCTCTGCTCTTTGAATGCTTGATATGCTCAATGCGCACGTTGATTCTCTTGGCAAGGATCTTGCCCCTTAATGTGCAATTGAAAATATTTCCAAAATTAAGATACTTCCAACAATGAACCATAATTAAATTCCCAGTTATGTATGATACAGTACTTCAATCCATGAATGGAAATTAATACATTTGTTTTACTCATTAGAAGTGCAGTTCAAAGGGTAAATAGTCAGAAATAATTGTAATCTCCCTAAAAAGAAATAGAAAAGTTGAGCAACACATTTTAATATACAATTTACATTTAGTCTTTCATATCAGGAAAACATTTCAAACACGTCACACAACTGACTAGGAAAGCAAGCTGGGAAGTGGTGGGGGAAAGAGATTAGCAGGAAGGAAACGTCAGTTGTAAGCATGGTCAAAGAGGAAGGTTTTAAGGCAAGTTTTGAAGGCAGACAAGGAATGGGCAAGGTATAGGGACTCTAGGATGGATTTACAGAGAGCAAGCACAGAATGGCTGAACTCTTGCCCATCAATGGTGGGGAGGAGTGGGTAGGGGAAGTGAAGCAGGCTGGCCTTAGCTGAGCAGAGGGAATGGCTGGATATGTAGCTTGGCGGGGAGGGTAGGGGGAGAAGGAAGAGCCAGTGGAGCTAAGCAAGGATGGGGGCGATAGCCTTCTAGTAAGGTGCAGGAAATGACAAGGACCACAGAGCTCTCGATGGTTTGCAGCTTGTGTAGGGAGATGAAGAAGCAGTGAGTTAACGAGTGGTCCTGCATGAAGATGTGGAGAAGAGTTAATGTGAAGTGAGGTAATTCAAAGCACAGCACCTAGCAGAACCTAACAAACCAGTCTTCTCTAATGGCTCGGTCACTGAGAGGCTTGCTAAATTAGCCTGAGGCAGACACCTTGTTATGATACAGAACCCTTCTATTTAACACTGAACATTCCTCAGGTTGGGCAGCTAAGAATATGCTATCAAACAAAACTTCTTAACTCAATTAAGCCATTTAGCAACATGGTTGGATTCATCCATATAGCACATCACCAGTCTACACAGCAAAGAAATATTTAATGAAAAATGTATCTTTTTCTATAATCAGGGTGATTGGAACAGTGAGTGCTTAACTTATGCTTCAAATCATTCATGCTTCGGCTCTATATGCACCTCAAAAAAGGGGATTGGCCCAAAACTTGAAAAAATGTAATCTTCAGGATTCATTCAATGATAAAAATGAAGCATAAATCAACTGTTTAACACCATTTCAGTTAACAGTCACTTCATGAATCAACCATTCCACTCAATCCCTTTACCCCTGGATTAACAAATTGCTTCACCCATATAATTCAGCACTATTGATCATCAAGGCAATCTATTAAAATCACAGGATGTTGACCGTAACAGAATACTGGCTTCCATTTATTTTCCATGAAATAAAATTCAACGTTTCAAGTTATAACTCGTACCCAATTTTGAACATTTACCCATCTATTCCGTAAATGACTTCCCTAAAAGGGTGTAGATGGCTGGCTGCTATTAAGCACTTTGAGACACCCTCCCAACAAGAAAGATGCCAATATAAATATAAGTTGTATTGGAAATGATTACTCTGGACATGACACAGACTCAGAAAGAGCAGACACCTCCCAGAGATAATTTGCTAATAACAGCTGCCTTAGAGCTGGCTAAAGGGAACCGTTCTGAAACACGCACCCAATGCTAAACTTTTTTTTACAGTGAGACATACAAACAACATTTTGTATCAAGGAATCTACAAACATGATCCTAACAAGGAACAATTTTACACCTTTTTGTGACAATTTTACTATTTCCTCTGACAGGAACCAAGTCAAATACAATCATTTGTCTGGGTTTTTAAAAGGAGTATACTTTACCCCACTTGAATGACCAATAAAAAGACACCAAATTTGTCTTATTGGTAAAGTGAAACGGGGAACATGATTTTATTACCAAACGAACAGTTCTATACTCACTTGACTTGCTTGTTGATAATAATGCCTACAGCATGCTGTGTAACATTATATACCCTTCCAGTCTTGCCATGGTAACATTTATGGGGCATGCCCTTTTGAATGGTACCTGTACCCTAAGAATAAGAAAGAGGTTATTCCTGATTTTATAGATACAAAAGACATCTTAAAATATGATAATTAGGATAATTTTTTAAAAATTCTGGCAGACAAAATTCAAGGGTGATTACTGACCTTGCAACTGATACATCATCTTGTCATAACGTTTAAATATCACAAAGCACACCACACAATATTTATTGCAACATGTAGTGCCTATGAATATACATGTGAACACAGCAGCCACTTTGCATGCAGCAATATAATAATAATAATAATCCTTGCATTTGATATAGCGCTTTTCACGTCGGAAGGACGTCCCAAAGCGCTTCACAGAACACACTGTAAAGTGAATTGACTGTAAATTTGTGGGCGAACGCGGCAGCCAATTGCGCACAGCAATGTCCCACAAACAGTCGTAGATTGAAAATGACCAATTTATTATTGTTTTTGTTTTTGGAGGGATTATTATTAGGCTCTGTGTGGAGTAAGGAAACTTGCCCAAGGTTTCACCCTGTGCCTGGAATTGAACTCAGGTCTCTCGCTTGCAAAGCGAGTGCTCTAACCACTGAGCTACAGGACTCCACACAAACAGCCCACAAACAGCCACAATGTGAACAATGTTTTTGTTAATTGATGCAGAAAAAATGTAATATCAAAACGGATTAATCTATACCAAGAGATTTAATACCCATTTGGAAGTAATAATAAGTTAAAATACCTTGATGTCAACAATATCCCCTTTCTTGTAGATGCGGAAGTAGGTAGAGAGGGGAACAGGACCTAAAAAATTGTACCATAATGTTAATTATACATATAAATATACATTGAACAGAGCATAAAATATATTGGGACCAGAGTCTGCCTGGCAGAGCTCAAGTATAGATGTGGGCCTTGAACCTACAACCTTCTGACCCAAGCACACTCTGGAGATTAAGCTAACAACTAAGCTAAACTGATATCACCTAAACACAGCAAGCCCCTTCCCACCATCATGGAGTTCTGGTGAGTAGGATCCAATTCACAATATTAACAAAGTGGATTTGTGCAAACCACATGGCGTTAGGAGTACAGGTTGGAACAAATTTGCTTGCAATTATTTTAACGCACTATTACAAGTGGCAATTCAAAGTCAATACTATAATGTTTAAGAGGATTGGAGACATTTTAAGAGAAATAATATCAAATGAAAAATCAGGGAAATGGATCTGAAGTTCCAATGAAGATCAACATTAACAATTTACATTTATATAGCGTTCTTACAAGCAGGGTAGCGTCTTGGAGCACTGAAGATCACAGCCAGCATGACAGAACAAATGGCCTTCTGTGCTATGATTTGTGTAACTCGATGCCAAGACAATTAAATTAGCCATTGAAAAGATTTTGCTATGAGAAAATTTGTGATTATCAAGACAAATTGCACCATGTGCTAAGAGTGCACAAAAATGACACTTCAGTCACAATATGGTTGGTGTGCTTCCTATTGTGCTGAAAAATTAATGCCCATTTTGCCTCATCCCAAGGTGAAAGGTGCTTTGTGATTTTGTATTGTATCTAAGATCAATCCTCATACAATGGTGCACAAGGCGCATCTTGTAATCCATACAATTTTTTCAGGTCAGCTGGGTACCTGACATACAGAAACCAATCACCATGCTTAAGAGTATGCAAGTTCCACATGTGCATGTCACCGAGGTATGGAAATATACTAGTTATACAAGATAGCAGCCAAAATGAATATCCCAATATGGGCCCAGATTCAATCCCTGGCTTCTGGAGTTAGTTAACTGCCTCCAACCCAAATTGCAGGAGAGTGACAATTCCTCTCCACCCGCGAAAAACAATTTCTATGTAGAGTTCACAATCGCCATGCGGTAAATCCAACTGAAAAATTGCATTTCGGTGAAACGGCAACGATATCCGCAAATAAGTGAGATTACAATCTGTGTTGCGGCTAAGAAATTGCATTCCGACACAAAATGCGCTTTTAAAGTTGCATTTAACCCAACCGTTCGTTAGTTAGCTAAGGGTAACTCACCATGTTTGCGGAAGGGCCTTGCGAACATGTACCTCGTCCCCCTCCTCTTACCCCTGGTGTTAGTCATCTTGAATCCTTACTGCAGGTGAAGGGGGTAAAGGGAATATTACGGACAAGAAAGCATCCAGTTTTGAAAAAAAATGCATACATTGATTTCCTCCCGTTCATTTCTCAAAGCGCAATCGCCCAGCGTCGGGGCAACCCGAGGGGCCGGCGCCCCTCACACCTTCAACACGTTGGGTTATTCCAGCCGAACACGATGCATCGGCCCTCCGTAAACTCCGACACCCCCCCCCCCCCCGCGTCCCCACACAAACCACCCCCCAAACTGGTACCTTTCAACCGCACTTTTCTCTTTTCCTTCACTCCCTTATTCCAGACCCTCCTCCCCCCCCCACAATTTTCTATGTGGAATTCACAATCACCATCTTGTAAATCAAACGGAGACGTTGCATTTCGATGAAATAACACGACCCCCCAACACACACACGACTCTGCCTTTCCAACCCACTTCATCCTTCGCTTCTCCACATTATTCCAGAAACCCTCTCCCACCCCCCATTTATTTTCCAGTAGCGCCTCGGGACGTCCTCCTGACGTGAACGGCGCTGCACAAATTGAATTTGCTGTCGTCTTTGTAGTACGAGTGTAACCGTTCATATTCCCCCTATAATCCGAGCGGTTATTCCCGCATTACAAAAAAAAATTTAAATCTGCAAATTAACTGCCGGCGCCTTTCCTCCCCGGCGCCACATGTCAGGCTGCGGCCTCCAAGCCGCAGTGAATGGGAACCGGAACAGCGGAGAAACCGCCTTATTCTCCCTTTTCCGCTCCAAATCCGCCACCCATCACACCCCACCACAACACCCGGTGCACGGGTGCTCGCTGGTGCGCCGGGGCCGGGTTTATGGCCGGGTTTTGCCGACCGCCGTGCGAGAGCGGCGCCTCACGCTCACCTCCTGCAAGATGGCGGCTCCGCGGAAAGGGCGAGCGCCGGGGCCTCGCACTCCCTACATGGCAACCGGAGGGCTGACCGCGCAACCGCCTGCCTGGCCGCCAGAGACAGAGAGAGAGAGAGAAGGGGGAAAAAAAAGAACCTCCGAAGCATCAATTCAACTCGCTCATCTGCAGCTCACGTCTGTCAATGAAATGCAAACTTTTGCACAGCTATAGAATGCGGTAATTTGTTTATGTATATTAAAAAAAGGACGGGCTGTCCGGTTATGTTTTTGAGGACCCCTCTCCCCCAATGAAAGGATCACGTGACTGTTCGGGCGCTGCTGCCCTTTGAGCTGTCGCTGTCGCTGCTCTTGTGTTCGTTCTGTGTAATGTCGGGGTCTAATCTGCAGTAATTCTATCAGGAGCGCTGTTGGAATCTTTCTGAACCCTCCGAAGCTATAAATAAGACTAATTTAGTCACGTCGACCCGTGATTGCTTGTGGGGCACCGTTGTGCGCCATTGGCTGCTCGGTTCGGCCCCACAAAATACACAGTCACCTCAGCCTATTATAATAATAATCATAATCCTTGCATTTGATATCGCGCTTTTCGCGTCTTCTCGACGTCTCAAAGCGCTTCACGGAATAGACTATAAAGTGAATTGACTGTATTTGTGGGCGAAACGCGGCAGCCAATTGCGCACAGCAGTGTCCCACAAACAGTCGTGGATTGAAAACGACCAATTTTATTATTGTTTTGTTTTTTTGGAGGGATTATTATTAGGCTCTGTGTGGAGTAAGGCAACTTGCCCAAGGTTTTGCCCTGTCTGGAATTGAACCCAGGTGTCTCGCTTGCTCTTAACCACTGAGCTACAGGATTCTGAAGCACTTTGAGACGTCAAGAAGACGTGGTAAGGCGCGATATAAAAAATGCAAGGATTATAACTGCTTGGGGAGGGACATTGTCGTATGTAAATTGGTTGCCGTGTCAAGCCAACAAAATACACAGTCACTACAGCTTACAGTAAAATCCTGTGAATCACTTTGAGACATCTCGCCAACGTGATAAGGTGCTATATCAAATAATAATAATATTCCTTGCATTTGATATAGCGCTTTTCACGTCGGGAGGACGTCCCAAAGCGCTACACAGAACACACTGTAAAGTGAATTGACTATATTTGTGGGCGAATGCGGCAGCCAATTGTGCACAGCAATGTCCCACAAACAGTCATAGATTGAAAATGACCAATTTATTATTGTTTTTAGTTTTGGAGGGATTATTATTAGGCGTGTGGAGTAAGGAAACTCGCCCAAGGTTTCGCCCGGTCTGGAATTGAACTCAGGTCTCGCTTGCAAAGCGAGTGCTCTAACTACTGAGCTACAGGACTCCACATGTAAGGATTGTTATTGGATACAACTGCACTTTTGCATTTATTTTAGCGCCTCTCACGTCAAAGGAGGCCTCAAAGCTTCTCACAGAGCCAAAGCAAACTTGGCACTTTATTGATTTTTAAAGGGAATTAATTGAAATAAAGCACCTAGTTTTGCCTTTTTTAAACAAAAATGTCATTCACTATTGTTTTTAATTCAGTTTATTTAATCCAGTTTACAAAATTATATGTGAAGCCTGAAACCATTCAGTTATGGACCCGTCGAGCCTCAAACCTTTAATTTTCTTCATTATTCCAACCCAACAAGATTCAATCTGAACATTCACCCATGTGATGTGATTTACTCATTTAATCACGTATTCTCAAAATTGAGAATACTAGGCAGTGAAACAAAAACAGAAGTCACTGGGAACACTCAGCAGGGCAGGCAGCATCTATGGAGAAAGGAAAGTGAGTCAAGGTTTCGGGTGCACAACCCTTCATCAGTTCTGACGAAGAGTCGTGGACCTGAAGCGTTGACTCACTTTCTCCATAGATGCTGCCTGCCCTGCTGAGTGTTCCCAGTGACTTCTGTTTTTGTTTCAGATTTCCAGCATCTGCTGTATTTTGCGTTTTGTTAATACTAGGCAGTGAGGCAGGTCAGATTGCAAACCTGTTTATGTAGCTGCTTTGTTTTTTTTCTCTCCCGTGGGGAGGGGCCTCCTCTGGTACGGTACAGATCCTTGTGGGAAGGGGGATGCAGAAACTCCCAACATTTTCCAAAGTTGTCCAGCACTCCAAGACTCTATCCTGCATGGCAGGCACAATATAAATGCAAGTTGTCATTTTTAAAGCATGATCCCAGATGGTAATGGCAGGCAACTTATTCATCCAGAGCTGTTAAGAATCTCAGATTCATTGGCTCCCCAACACTCAGAGGATTCAGTTCAAGATCTTGGTCCTCACCTCCAAAGCCCTCCACAGCCTTGCTCCTCGCTACCTTTGTGACCTCCTAACCCCGTACCAACCTGTCCGTTTCTTCCACTCAGCAGGCTCCAGCCTGCTTCACTTCCCCTGTCTTGCCCAGCCCACCTCACCCTCTGGAACTCCATTCCACAGTGCCGCCCCTCGCCCCCACCCCTCCCTTGCCTCCTTCAAGATCCATCTCAAGACCTTCCTCTTTGACTGTGCCTTCGGTTACCCTCCTACCCTACCCTCTCTGCATTCCACTCCTCTTGATCCCAACCATTAGCTTGGGTGTGGATCCCTGACTGATGTGAAAGGACCTATACAAATGTAATTTTTTGTTGTTTGTTGTATTTATTCTTTTGTGGAGTCCTGTAGCTCAGTGGTTAGAGTACCTGCTTTGCAAGTGAGAGACCTGAGTTCAATTCCAGGCAGAGGGCGAAACCTTGGGCAAGTTTCCTTACTCCACACGCCTAATAATAATCCCTCCAAAAAACCAAAAACAATAATTAAATTGGTCATTTTCAATCTACGACTGTTTGTGGGACATTGCTGTGCGCAATTGGCTGCCGCGTTTGCCCACAAATATACAGTCAATTCACTTTACAGTGTGTTCTGTGAAGCGCTTTGGGACGTCCTCCTGACGTGAAAAGCGCTATATCAAATGCAAGGATTATTATTATTATTATTATTATTCTGTCCTCCGCGATAAGTATCAAGTCACTCTGTGGCTAGAGAGTAAAGTGCAGCAATAAGTCTTATAAACTTGAAGGTTGCAGTTTTTAAATCCCTATCTCAGCTGAGGTCATTGATCTCAACTAGGCCAATAGCTGGGCGATACAGTTTACCTCATTGCCAACTTCACAGTTAGGGAGAGGAAAATCAGCCATGCTTTTCATTCCTGATCACTATTAAGAGGCCCCAGCGGGAAGGTATACTTGTGTGGACGTGAGGTCAAGACAGGATTGGGAGTAATTTGATGCCTCCAGCAGTTGAACAGCTTGACAATGTCACAGCTCACACAAGGATAAAGGACTCTTGGGTAAGGCCTCAGAGGACAATTGTTGCCTGTGAAAGGGAAAGAAGGAGATAGATGTTTTCCCGACAAGTGTAAAAGAGCAAGAAAATTGAAAGAAAAATATTAGCAAAAGTTATATCACTATCAATTCTGCTAGTGGAAATTGCACATATATTGAACTCCTTAACTCCTTAACCTTCGCTGCCTATCCCTCAGTCTCACCGAACCTGTAATCAATCTTAGAATCAGGTTTAATTCTGCCTTCAGCTCTATCTTCGTTCAAACACAGGTGAAATTCCCCCCTATCCTTGCCCTTGACGCCTCCCCAATTTTTCTACGACAACAACTTGCATTTTTATAGTGCTCTTCACGCAGGATAGCGTCCCAGAGGCCGTCACAGTGGCGGAGACTGACAACGAGCCAAGGGGAGAGGGAAGGGGGAGGTGAGCATAAGCACAATTAATTTTTCTAATGCACAACTCATCTGTCTCCCCAGTTCCACTATTAACAAGGTCGAAATTATTCAAAACTCCCTGCGCTGTCATCACCCCAGTTCGTGCCAGGCTGCACTGGCTCCCTGTTGCAGAAAGGATTGATTTCAAGATCCTCACTGTCACTTTCAAATTGCTTAGTGCCCTGGCACCTCTCTGAACAGCACATATCCCACCCCTCTACCTGCCGCCTTCATGTGGAGTCCTGTAGCTCAGTGGTTAGAGCACTCACCTTGCAAGCGAGACACCTGGGTTCAATTCCAGGCAGGGCAAAACCTTAGGCAAGTTTCCTTACTCCACATGCCTAATAATAATCCCCCCCCAAAAAAAGAACAATAATAAATTGGTCATTTTCAATCCACGACTGTTTGTGGGACACTGCTGTGTGCAATTGGCTACCGCGTTTCGCCCATAAATATATAGTCAATTCACTTTACAGCATATTCTGTGAAGCGCTTTGAGACATCGAGAAGACTTGAAAAGCGCTATAGCAAATGCAAGGATTATTATTCATTCAGCTGGCTCTGGCCTTCTGCACGTACTTCGTCCCCTCTGCTCCACCATTGGAGCCATGCTTTCAGCCACTATGCCCTGAATCTCTGGAACTCCTTGCCTCAGTCCCTCCATCGTGTCCCCTCTTTGCCTGTCTTCAAATGACACCTGAAGAGCTTCCTCTTTGACTATGGTCACCTCCCCTCCCTTTCTGGTTTGCATCAAGGCGCACCACTGTTAAGTGCTCTCAGACACTACCCAAATATAATAATAATAATCTTTGCATTTGATATAGCGGCTTATCACATCTTTGAGACATCTCAAAGCGCTTCACAGAATATACTGTAAAGTGAATTGACTGTATTTTGTGGGCGAAACCCGGCAGCCAATTTCGTATAGCAGTGTCCCACAAATAGTCGTCATATGAAGGGTGTTATTTAAAAATAAGTGGTTGGGTTGTTGTACATTAGGATAATTTTCAGCATCCATTCTTCTTTGTACTGATACTGTAATTATGGACCAGCTTTGGTGTTAATTAATCACTTTTGACTTAGTCTTAATCAAAAGATAGGAGGGTTGCTGAAGGATAACTGATGGCTATACAAGCATACATATTGTTCTGCGTTGAGCAAGACTACTTGAAAGGAGTTATATTTTTCTTTGTGTTTATTGTAGTAATTTCTTTGTTGTGAAAGAATAGTACTTAAACAACAACTTGCATTTATGTAACACCCTTCACGTAGGATAACACCTCGGAGTGCTTTTCGGTGATGGGTTTAGACATTAGCAGCGGAGGAGGGGAGATAATAATAATAATAATCTTTGCATTTAATATAGTGCCTTGTTACTGTCTTCAAGACTTCTCAAAGTGCTTCACAGAATATACTGTAAAGTGAATTGACTGTATATTTTGTGGGCGAAATGTGACAGCCAATTGTGCACAGCAGTGTCCCAAAAAACTGTTGTGGATTCAGTGACCAATTTTTTTTGGAAGGAATTATTATTTCATGTAATATGAATTAATACTTGATACTTACATTAATTAATAATTACATGAATTAATACTTCATGTAATACTTATGAAAAACGATCCGCCAATCGACTAACAACCGAGTTCCCATTTACTGCTAGGTAAACATCAGCAAGTGGAGTAAGGAAACTTGCCAAACGTTTTGCCTTGCCCAGGAATTGAACCCAGGTCTCTCGCTTGTGAGGGGAGTGCTCTAACCACTGAGCTACAGAACTCCATGAGTTTAATAAGATGACCAAGAAGTGCAGTCGAAGTGGTAGGTTCTGATGCAGGATTTGAACAAAAATAAAGAGTGGCGAGAAATAGGGGCAGAGGGAGGAACTTCCAGAGGTTAGGGACGTAAAATCTGAAAGCTTTGCCACTGATGGTGGTGTAGATAGGACCTGCAGAAAGCTTGACTGAGCCGAGTGGAGGGGAGAGTGGAGGAGATTAGGGAGATCCGGAGGTGCGAGGGCCATGAAATCAATCCGTGGGGAGCCAGTGGAGCCTGGCAAAGATAAAATCCTGAATGGCAGGAGATTCCTGTTTCAGCTTCCTTCCCAGTCCCTAGTCCTTCCTTTGCCTCACTCCCCATTTCCTGGCCTCTGCTTTGGCTCCCTTTCCAGTTTCTGTTTTCTGTTTTGGCTCTTTTCCCGAACCTTAATTGCCTCAACTCCCTTCATGCTCCCTTTCCTTTACTTTGATCTCCCCTCTTAATCATGATATTATTGCTGTGTGAACTTTCTGATGCTAAGTTAACTTTATTGGAGTAAACATCAACAAAATTTAAACAAAAAATAAAACTAGTTGAATAATTTCAGAGTCAGATGAAACAATTACTAAAACCTTGCAAGTAACATTAAAGCTCCACGATTGTTGTAATTTAAAAGGTCTTTTGGAACTTTCTTTGTATTAAGAGGTGCCAACAAATCATATGAGCAGACACTCCTCTCCTATGAACTAGAAATGCATCTTTGCACCACTTGTCTTTTTAGTAGTATTGCATATTAGGGCTAACAACAACCCCTTTTTATTTACTAGATTCCCTATAGAGTTTAGCTACACTCCCAGTTTCTTTCAGATCCTCAACATTATTTGAAAAGAGAAGGGAATTTCCCTCAACAACTCCCCCCTCCCCTCACCCGATAAATTTATCGTTCACTTCATTGATGTTCGTGGATCCTCCTGCAAATAACTGCTGAATGAATAACTGCTGTTTGCTACAACAGCAGTTATTACAGTGATTACTGTAAAGTGCTTTGAGAAGTTGGGATGGAAAAACATGCTTACAAAAATAAATGTTTTTCCACCATGCCATCTTATCAATGATCTGAATCTGAACACACATTTAGTACAATTGGTAAAATCACCCAAATTGGATTTGAAGAAGCCCCTGAAGTGCTACCTTTGCAGTTTGATTAATATACCCAAAACTCATTTCATAGAGTTGGAGTCCTGTAGCTCAGTGGTTAGAGCACTCGCTTTGCAAGTGAGAGACCTGAGTTCAATTCCAGGCAGAGGGCGAAACCTTGGGCAAGTTTCCTTACTCCACACGCCTAATAATAATCCCTCCAAAACAAAAACAATAACAAAATTGGTCATTTTCAATCTACGACTGTTTGTGGGACATTGCTGTGCGCAATTGGCTGCCGCGTTCGCCCACAAATATACAGTCAATTCACTTTATAGTGTGTTCTGTGAAGCGCTTTGGGACGTCCTCCCGACGTGAAAAGCGCTATATCAAATGCAAGGATTATTATTATTATTATATTTTGAGCTGCGCAATTTTTCCTTTCTATTCAAACAGATAGCAGCAGCAATGCAGCAGAAATCTTTGTGAGCTAGAATGTGGCTAACATGCTGTTGATGTTTTGTGATTGCTGAAGAAACCAAAAACTTTTGTTTTACTCTACAGGATTTTTACACATCTTGTGCTTAATCACGTGGCAAACTCTTCACAACTCCAATAAACTCCTGTGGTGACCAAATCCTCCTAGGGCATTACTTGCTGGGCTCAACAAAATAGATGACTCCAATCCAATCACTCTGATTGTACAAATGAAAAGTAACATTATATTGTGAATTCATACATTTTGGAATTTCCTGCTTTGCCAAGAACATATCTTCTTCATTTTAGTCAAGTAAACAGGGCCTGGAGTACTGTGTACGCAAACGAACATTGCAGTTAGAGAAGAACAAAGAGAACAATTCCAGGAATTAGGGCTCCAAATTATAAGGAAAGGATGGTATAGCTGAACTCTTCAGTAAAAATAGATTGAGGTGTGATAAAAATCTTTTAAATGTTAAGAGTCACCAACAATATATATAAAACAGTATGTAAGCAGGAAGATTTTACTTGGATTGTAAAAGCTTCCATTATACAGTACGATATACATTTACCTGCAGTGAACTCCATTTGCCCAACATCAGTCCATGTGTATATCATTTCAAGTTCTCTTTGCAAGAGGTTTGGTGCTTCCTCTGATACCACAGTTCCCCCATCTTGGCGTCAAATTTAATTACCTGCACGGAAGCTGCAAATCCAGGTTATTAATATATACAGGGAGTAGGAAGGGTGCCGGGGAGGTACCTGATTTAACACCTTCCTCATGATGACCTAACTACCCTTCAGACAACGACATCAGCTGAAGCAGTCTTTTAATGACAAATCATACAAATCAGTTAGATTGCAATCTACTGTACTTGAGATTCCAACGATGGACGTTGATACAAAGTGCTTCTTTATTGAGCTTGCTATTAAGGAACACTAAACATTGCAATAGTGCAGTTTCTCCTTGCTTATATATTTCTTAACACAAAGTTCATCCTGCCTCCTGAATCCTTTTCAAGACCCCCTGCCCCCCCAGGCCCTGCTCCCATTGGAAAAAAATTACTATTCTGCAACATTGAGCAATTTCTCTTCTTCCATCCAGCAGGCAGAATGTGTTCCACAGGCAGCAGCATTCTCCAAACTGATCAGCAGACAGCTCAACAAGGAACTCAAAGCATGATTAATTATTTAAAGCCATAGCACATGTTCAGGTATTTACAATATGGAAATAATGATGTTTGCTTGAGGGGATTTACATGCCCATATATATTAGATTTTTTTGGGGGTAAGTTATTATAATTCAAAAGGGGATAAATAAATCTGCCAAATAAGGAAACTGTTAAGTCTTGTTTTTTGGTGATTTCTTCTAATGTAATCAATTTAGACCTAAGGTCTTTGCTTTCGGCTCACAGTGAGATTTGGTGGAATATGGATTGCACACACTACCCAGACCATGGATACACTGCTAAGGAGGAAAAGGATGACCCAGGTTAGAGGAATGAGCTGCGAGTAGCGCTTCAATAAGTCTGGGCTCTTTATCCTTGAAAAATGACATAAATATAATTTTAAAAATCATTGCATTTGATATAGCATTTTTCAATGTTCAACAAAGTCAGGACAATGTCTCAAAGTGATTTACAGGATTTTCCTGTTAAAAATGTAGTGACATATTTGTGGTTAAACATTGCAGCCAATTTTCACACAGCAATGTCCTACAAACAACATGAAGTGAATGAACAATTTTATCTAGGCGAATTATTGGCTGGTACACCTGCAGAAATTTCTTTCTCTTTTCAGATAGTGCCGTCTCACAGGGGATTGAGAAAGTAAACCAAGAACAATGTTTTCTGATATGGCAAGGCAGCAGGACAAAAGGGATCAGGTTCTGGGCTGTGAAAGTCAATTTCAGGAGAGATAATAAGCAGTATTTCTTTACAAAGAGGGTAATTAATAACTGGAATGTGTAACCAGGAAAAGGTGGTTGAGGGGTGGACTCGTTTAAGAAACAGCATGAAGCTGCAAGGGAAAGTGATAGGACGTATATTCTGGAAGGATCAGATCAAACAAGCTGAAGGGATTTCTTGATCTGGGAGATAGAAATTGAGAATTGTGACAAAGCTTACAATGTTCTGATGGGCCTGCTGCATGTGTCTTTAGAGTTTTAAGTGTCTCAAATCACTTGCCACTAAAACAATAAGTTTTTAATGTAGGAAAAATCTAATTTGAGATTTTACTGGCAGCTACATTGCAGTGCATATAGATCTTACTGCATTGTTCAGGTAGTTGCGTGCAATGTGTAGAGATCTGTGCTGCAGTGGGAACCTCACTGCATTGAACAGTATTGCACTATATTGTACAAAAAGCTGTGCTAAATTGTATTATATATGCAGATTCATTACATTGTCAGAGGAGCTTTGCTACATTGCATGTAGAGCTGTATTGCAAGGTATATAGGGCTGTATGTTAATATACAGTGAGTCCTCATTTCAACATGGTACTGTAGTTTGGATCCTGGTGGTTGTGCTTATACAGACTGATAGTCAGTGCCAGACACCTGAAGTGTATGCAAATCTGTTATTTTATGTTCCACAGTACATCCATGTTATAACCACATCCAGACCTTTGAATAGGGTGTCTTATAATGGAGTATGACTATATTGAGTTGTCCTGTCTTGCATAGAGAGCTGTTGTATACAGAGCTTGTTGCAATGTCAATGACTAAAATTATAGTATGAATATAAGTCAATATGTGTTCAGTGCAATATATATTTTGCATATGTCACTGTAAGCTCCACACTGGGGCTTTGAACTCAGTTTAGATTACACTTTAAATGCAGTGCTGGGGATGCATTGCATTGTCAGAGATTAAAACAAGATCCCAACTACCTGTTCAGGTGGTCTTTCAAGATCACATAGCATGATTCAAAAAGAAAAGGGATTCTCTCCTGGTGCTTGAACCAACAGTCCCCCAGATAAAATTGGTCATACACTTCATGGCTGTTTATGGGACATTAATATGTGCTACTGACTGCGGAATTTACCTATAAATTACAGTCAATACACGTCATGGTCATTCCTGCAAAGTGCTTTGAGATGTCCTCCCAATGTGAAACAATATGCAGGTAATGGGTCCAGTCAGGTCACTACAGCTCTCTAGAACCAGGATAGTGTGGCCATGTGGAGGTGATTCCAATTTGGGGGAGTGCCATATAATAGACTTGTTAGCGAAATTGACAGTACCATCGTGGATCCAAAATTAGCTGGGAGATAGAAAGCAGAGAATAGCGGTGAACAGTTGTCATTCAGACTGGAGGGAAGTATACAGTGGTATTCCTCCATGTTAGTTTACTCCGTTGTTAGTAGGACGACTGCTCTTTTTAATATATATTAATGACTCAGGTATGGATAGCAACATTTTAAATCTCGCAATTGACACAAAACGTGGAATCGTCGTCAACAGTGAGGACGATAACAGCAGACTGCAGGAGGACACAGACGGCTGGTGAAATGTTCGGACACGTGGCAGATAAAATTTAATGCTGAGAAATGCAAAGTGATGCATTTTGGGAGGAGGAATGAGAAGAGGCAATATACTTTAATAGTAGAATTTTAAAGGGGATGCGGGAGCAGAGACCGGAGGGTTCACATACACAATTTTGGGAAGGCGGCAGGGCAAATTGACAAAGTCATTTGAAAAAAAATATGGGATCCTTGGCTTTTTAAATGGAGGCATGGAGTGCAAAAGCAAGGAAGTTATGTTAAACCTCTACAAATCAATGGCTAGGTCTCAGCTGGAGTATTGTGTCCAATTCTGAACACCACACTTTAGGAAGGATGTCAGGGCCTTGGAGAGTGTGCAGAGGAGATTTACAAGATGGATACCAGGGATGAGGGACTACAATTATGAGGAGCTGCTGGTATTGTTCTCTTTAGAGCAGAGAAGCTTAAGGAGAGATTTAATAGAGGTGCTCAAAATTATGAGGGGTTTTGATGGAGTAGAAACTCTTTCCTCTGGCGGGTGGGTTGGTTACCAGAGAACAGATTTTCGATAATTGGCTAAAGAACCAGAGGACAGATGACAATTTTTTTTTTAACCTAGAGAATGGTTACGATCTGAAATGCACTGCCTGAAGGGTGGTGGAAGCAGATTTGATAGTGGGTTTCAAAAGGGAATTCAAAAGGTTCTTGAAGAGGAAACATTTGCAGGGCCATCGGGTAAGAGCAGGGGAATGGGACGAGTTGGGTAGCTTTCAAAGAGCTGGCGCGATGGGCTGAATGGCCTCTTTCTGTGCTGAAGATTCTATGATCTCATATGGCATCTTATCGCAAAGCGCTTCACAGAGTATACAATAAAGTGAATTGCCTATATAGTGTGTGGGTGAAACATAGTGTGTTTCCTGTGTGCAGGCCACTGACTGGTGTGCACGGAGCAGTGTGTACAGTGTACTGAGTTTAGTGTGCACATGGCAGTATATGTTTGGTGTGTACAGTGTAGTGAGTCTGGTATGCAAGGAGCAGTTTGTGTACTGGACAGCATGTTTTTGGTGTGCACAGTGTAGTGAGTTTGGTATGTGCAAGTTGTAGTGAGTTTGGTGTGCACTGGGCAGTGTGTATAGTGTTGTGAGTTTGGTGTTTACAGAGCAGTGTGTGTACAGGGTAGTGAGTCTGGTATGTACAGGGCAGTGTGTACAGGGTAGTGAGTCTGGTATGTACAGGGCAGTGTGTACAGGGAGTGAGTCTGGTATGTACAGGGCAGTGTGTGCAGGGAGTGAGTCTGGTATGTACAGGGCAGTGTGTGCAGGGAGTGAGTCTGGTATGTACAGGGCAGTGTGTGCAGGGAGTGAGTCTGGTATGTACAGGGCAGTGTGTGCAGGGAGTGAGTCTGGTATGTACAGGGCAGTGTGTGCAGGGAGTGAGTCTGGTATGTACAGGGCAGTGTGCACTGGGTAGTGAGTCTGGTATGTACAGGGCAGTGTGTACAGGGAGTGAGTCTGGTATGTACAGGGCAGTGTGCACTGGGTAGTGAGTCTGGTATGTACAGGGCAGTGTGTACAGGGAGTGAGTCTGGTATGTACAGGGCAGTGTGTACAGGGAGTGAGTCTGGTATGTACAGGGCAGTGTGTACAGGGAGTGAGTCTGGTATGTACAGGGCAGTGTGTACAGGGAGTGAGTCTGGTATGTACAGGGCAGTGTGTGCAGGGAGTGAGTCTGGTATGTACAGGGCAGTGTGTACAGGGAGTGAGTCTGGTATGTACAGGGCAGTGTGTGCAGGGAGTGAGTCTGGTATGTACAGGGCAGTGTGTTGGTGAGAGTGCGCTGACGAGGCGGGCGCTAGGACCCCGCGGTACGGCCCCTCCCCCGGCCCCTGTGAGCGGGTGAAACATGGCGCCGGGCGGATGGAAATACTAATGACAGTCGGGAAACTCGCTTCCATTTGTACGATGGTAGGTGCCGCCGACCCTCCGCGCCACCTCCCAGCGCTTCCCCAGGAGCAGAGCTGTGCCGCCCCCGCCCTGTGTGTGCCCGGGAACCCGCTTCACCTCCAGCCCAGGGCTCGTCCCCCGGCCTCGGCCTCCCCTCCAGCCCAGGGCCTCCTCCCCCGGCCTCGGCCTCCCCTCCAGCCCAGGGCCTCCTGCTCCTCCCCCGGCCTCGGCCTCCCCTCCAGCCCAGGGCCTCCTCCTCCTCCCCCGGCCTCGGCCTCCCCTCCAGCCCAGGGCCTCCTCCCCTAGCCTCGGCCTCGGCCTCCCCTCCAGCCCAGGGCCTCCTCCCCCGGCCTCGGCCTCCCCTCCAGCCCAGGGCTCCTCCTCCTCCCGCGGCCTCGGCCTCCCCTCCAGCCCAGGGCCTCCTCCCCCAGCCTCGGCCTCCCCTCCAGCCCAGGGCCTCCTCCTCCTCCCGCGGCCTCGGCCTCCCCTCCAGCCCAGGGCTCCGCCCCCGGCCTCGGCCTCCCCTCCAGCTCAGGGCCTCCTCCTCCTGATTCTCCCCCCCATTCGGGCCCGCGCTCTCTACCTCCTCCGCCGGCCCTCGCGCGGCAGAGCCGGGTCACAGCGTGAGGTAAAAGCGGGCGTCCGGGCACCAGTGCCGGGGGGTGGGGGGGAGGGTGAGGGGCCGCCGCGTTGCCGCCCCTCCCCGCCCGGGAGCAGCGGGTGCCCAGTGACTCCCCGGGAGCTGCTCGTGTCTCTGGGGTTTAACCGACACACAGACACGCTTTTTAATGCTGTGTTTTGGTCTCAGCGACTTGATTTCCCCCCTCCCACCAGCCCCCCCCCCCCCCCCCCCCCCCCCTCCCACCCCCCCCCCCCCCCCCCCCCCCCCCCCCCCCCCCCCCCCCCCCCCCCCCCCCCCCCCCCCCCCCCCCCCCCCGGGAACCTGCCCCCCCCCCCCACACCACCCCCCGGGAACCTGCCCCCCCCCACACCACCCCCCCGGGAACCTGACCCCCCCCCCCCCCCCCGGGAACCTGCCCCCCCCCCCCCACCCCCCCGGGAACCTGCCCCCCCCACACCACCCCCCCCGGGAACCTGCCCCCCCCCCCCCCGGGAACCTGACCCCCCCCCCCCAACACCAGCCCCCCCGGGAACCTGACCCCCCCCCCCAACACCAGCCCCCCCGGGAACCTGACCCCCCCCCCCCCCCCCCCCCCCCCCGAACCTGATCCCCCACCAGCCCCTCCCCCCGGGGAACCTAATCTCTCCCCCCCCCCCAGGAACCTGATCTCCCCCCTCCACCCCAGCCACCCTTCCACTCCAGCCCCCCAGGAACCTGATCTCCCCCTCCCTCCCCCGGGAACCTGATCTCCCCCCTCCCTCCCCCCGGGAACCTGATTTCCCTCCCCAGCCCCCTTGGGAACCTGATCTCCCCCCTCCCTCCCCCGGGAACCTGATCTCCCCCCTCCCTCCCCCCGGGAACCTGATTTCCCTCCCCAGCCCCCTTGGGAACCTGATCTTCCCCCTCCCTCCCTCCCCTTCCAGCCCCCCGGGAACCTGATCTCCCTCCTCTCCCCCAGCCCCCCCTCCCCAGCCCCCCAGGAACCTGATCTCCCTCCTCTCCCCAGCCCCCCCTCCCCAGCCCCCCAGGAACCTGATCTCCCTCCTCTCCCCCAGCCCCCCCTCCCCAGCCCCCCAGGAACCTGATCTCCCCCCTCCCTCCCCCCGGGAACTGATTTCCCCACTCCCTCCCCCCGGGAACCTGATTTTCCTCCCCAGCCCCCTTGGGAACCTGATCTCCCCCTCGCTCCCCCCCCAGCCCCCTTAGGAACCTGATTTCCCCCTCGCCCTCCCCCCCCCAGCCCCCTTGGGAAACTGATCTCCCCCCGGGAACCTGATTCCACTTTGCCCCACACTCCCCACCCCCACCACCAGAAACAAGCCTCTCCTCCTACCACTCTCCAGACACATTGCAAGTGGAGTTCAGGCCATCGCATTGGCTTCATTGCCACCTGCCCACTATAGATTCTGATCATCTACTGACCATTTGTGCGTGGGGGCATTGGGGGAGGGGGGGATGTCTGTTATATCTAACATATGAAGAAGTCACACCCGCATTATTGGTGTGTGTGTATATATATTACTGTATATGAGTGGAGATGGATAGATTTTTGTTAAGTAAGTGCATCAAGAGATATGGAATTGAGGTGCAAATCAGCCATGATCTAATACAATGGCAGAACAGGCTCAGCGCTTTGGGACGTCCTCCTGACGTGAAAGGCGCTCTATCAATGTAATTTTGTTGTTGTTGTCGAGGGACCGAATGGCCTACTGTATTCTTATGCATTGAAATCTACCTTCAGTTGAAGGCGCTATACAAATGTAATTTGTTGTTGTCTGTCTGTCAAACTTATCCTTTTCTAAATGCAGCGCTTTTTAATTTAGAGATTTGTTTTCCAAAGAGGACACTGCAGCTCGCCCAGTTTATTTTTACTTCTGGTGAAATTTCAACTTCACAGTACATCTACATTCTTGAAGAGAATAATGTAAAAAGTAAATCTGGGCAAAATGGCCACAGGGATTGTTTTTTTGAGAGGTTAAGAACTGGATTAGAAACTAGTTTGGTGATGATGGTGGCCTAGATTCTTCTACTTCACTGTGCTGTAGAGCAGGATATGTATTTAGGTTTGTAATTCGGTATGGATTAGGATAAGGTCTGCTGTTTGTTTGGAGGGAAATACATTTTCTTGCACATTCTAGTGACCAGTTACGTAGTGTTGGCAAAGGCTTCAGAATGAAAATATTCTTAGCTACAAAATACTGTTTGCCGGGATGGTGAGGGAAGGAGAAGAAATAGCAAAAATAACAAACAGAAAAGTTTTCTTGGAAGGAAAGAATACAGTGTGGCAAAGTGCTCATTTTAAGTGCACAGTCCAAAGGCTGCCACCATCAGTATTTCTGTCAAATTAATTTAGTATTTTGTATTAAAAAAAGCAAAGTTTTAAATAAAAGCAGAAAATTTAATTATTTTAGTCATAATAATAATTCTTGCATTTGATATAACGCCATATCATGTCTTCTGGAATATACTGCAAAGTGAATTAACTGTATATTTTGTGGACAAAACGCAGCGCACAGCAGTGTCTCACAAACAGTTGTGGATTGAAGTGACCAATTTATTATTATTTATAAAAAATTTGGAAGGAATTATTGTCCCCGGAAAGTGATCCGCCATTCGACTAACAATCGGGTTCCTACTTACTGCTAGGTAAACAGGTGTGTGCAGCAAGGAAACTTGCCCAACATTTTGCCCTGCTGGGAATTGAGCCAAAGACTTCTGCTTGCAAGGCGAGCGTTCTAACCACTGAGCTACAGGACTCCCAAGAATGAGTGAAAATGTTTATTGCAAAAGTAATGAATGAATAGATGTTTTTCAACTTAACATGCACTTTTCTTGTTTTAATTTAGCAAGCTTTGTGTAATAAAGGGACATGAAGGCAATACATTCCTATTTTACATTCGACGCCCATATACATTCTGCCTTTCTATCAGATTAAATGGAAATGTGTTGCTTTTCTTGCTCTAAAAAATTGTGATTGAGTTTCAAAGTGATTACAATTCAAATGCCTTTGAATTACTCACTGCACAATCAGCTTATGCCAGGTCCCAACTAATTGACTGTTTATAGCATAAACACACCCATACAATTTTATTTTTTTTATCAATTATTTCTTGAGTTACTTTTTTTACTTAAAGCATGATTGCTGGATTTTTTAAAAAAATTGAAAGCATGATTGCTAGATTAATAATTGTTTTACAAATTTTAATCTTCCTCTTTTATATTTTGTGCACAACACATTGAAGCACTAATGTTTTGTCCCATGGGTTTGAAGCCGGCAAGTCTGTTCCTGTAAATTCTCTGCTTGAGTTTTTCAGCTGTACAATCTGGGAGAAGCGGGTATTTACCCAAGATGGAAGAGTGGAAAACTGGATAGTAATAAAACTTGTAATTTATGCACATCTGGCAGCTAATTTAAGAACAATATTGGCAGAAGTCTTAAAATATCTGTTGCCTTTCTGCCTCTTCAGTAACATTCAAAAGGGAAATGGATTAATTCCAATTTCCAAGAAAAACGAAAAGAATATAATAAGAATAATATTTGCATTTGATACAGTGACTTTCACATTGGGCAGATATGGAAAGTGGTTCACAGAATTTACTGGGTTTCAGAGGAGAGTAAACAAATGGTCAGTTCAAATCCTGAAACACAGTCTTTGAGGCCTAAATTCCAGATGCCTTAGTCTTAAATTCATTATCTTTAAATTTACGATTGTACAGAAGTTTGAAAAATCCTTAAAATTTGCCTTAAATTCAATCTTAATTTGGCAGTCTTAAGAACTGGAAACCCTGCTTTCAAATTGAAATAATTTTAGAAGTTTCCAATATTTTGCACATCTGATATAGCATTTTTCATGTTGGGAGGATGTTTCAAAGCACTCCACAGGATTTACTGGATTGTGTTACGTAGGCAAAAGCCTACAAATACTCTTTCTCCCCAAACTGTATATTTGCAAATGCTGAATTATTGTGCAAGCAATTTTGAATTTTGTTGTGTAATTTTAATATATTTGCCTTTTACAAATGATGCACTGTTGACATCCACTAAACTAGGTAATTTTGCAAACCAAAAATGTTTCTTCGCTGTACAGTGAATCAATCAATGGTGTTAGGTATATATACAGTAATTTGCTACTTTTTGTGAAGTGGGTGGGTGGGAAAAGAAACGATCATACAACAATGACACAGTTCGAGATCGTGCTATCTGCAACTAGTCTCTTCCCTCACAATAAAGCTTTGAGTTACACTGTCAATAATGTAATAACTATTGTGCTCTCCTAATAACAATAATAGTGGTTTTCCATTCATATTATTTTTTTGTGCATAAGATTCTCAGCAAGAATGGGCCAATACCTCAAAAAAATCGCAAAACGTAATTGACTGGAATCGTAAACCAGTACTACGAATAGACTGACGCTTCTAAGTTAGGAGTATGAAATTTATGAGTGAAGCATCATACAGATCCTCTGCATCTACAGCTGATTGCTAAAAATAGGAGCCCTTTCCTTGCGTGTATAGCGAGGATGGAGGAGGTTGGCGTAATTCAACACAGTTGATCACGCCATCCTCCTTCACTGCCTGTCCTCCATCATTCACCTCAGTGGGACCGCACTCGCTCGGTTCGAGTTCCTACCTCACAAACTGGCAGCACTACATGTCTGCAAATGGCTTTTCTTCTAGCTTCTACTCAGTCACCTGCAGGGTACCCCCAAGGATCCACCCTTGACCCTGTTCTCTTCCTCATCTACATGCTCCCCCTCGGTGATGTCATCTGCAGACACGGGGTTAACTTCCACATGTATGCGGATGACACTCTATTTTTCTATCTCCAGCTGCAACCCCCAGTCTCCTGATGTTCTGTCAGCTTGTCTTCGGTCAGCTTGTCTGTCGGACATTAAGAACTGGATGAGTGCAAACTTCCTGCAGTTAAACGTCAACAAGGCGGAAGCCATACTCTTTGACTCCCGCCAACATCTTCTGTCCCACGGTTCTGACTTCCTGTCCTTTAAACTCTCCGAACCCGTGTGCAACAGGCGTCAGGCTCGATCCCCAGTTATCCTTCCTCCCCCACATCTGGTCCCTGACCAGCAGTGCTTTCTTCCACCTCTGACACATTGCCCGTCTCTGATAATGCCTCACCCCAAAAGCTGCTGAAACCCTTGTCCATACCTTTGTCTGTCCAGACTAGTGACAAAATACATGTATGCCATAAATCAAGAAATATTCAATTAAAAAAACCCTGGAAAAATACTACCAATTGAACACAAACTTATCTTGAGTGGTGCCAATGTTCGGGGGCTGCATCTTGACAGCAGCTTCTGGCCTGCAGACCGTGGCTTGGCCACCACTGGTCTAGACTATGAGTTTGATGAAGGATTTGAACTCACAAAGTTCTAATTTCTGCTTCTTTTCCTGTGTGCACAATTGCAACGTGCAATTTAGGTAACTCTATCTGAAGTAAATATTTGAAATATCTGAGCATTTGAATGAATTAACGGCTACAATCTAATATCTGTCACAGTTCCAATAACTTTTAGCATTTGCACAAGCTTCAATGTATCAGTGTTTGACAATGTTTGCACACCATTATGACCACTGTCTTAAAATTTAGGATCTTGCAGAATTTTGGAAAATACGTTGATTTGTTTTTTGTTTTGAAGCTGGTCTTCCAGTTATTTGTGAGAAGCCAGGTTCAAAATTAAGACTGAATTGAAGAATTTTCTCCACCATCTTTAATTTGAAGATAATTGTAAGGCTAATACCATGAGGAATTTTGGACCTCGAGGAGGTTATAATCCATATCAGGAATTTGGTTGCATATGTAATTGTGAAGTGGACTGCTGGTCAGCAAAGGTCAGAGCTATTTAGACAAAATTAAAGCTACTTATACTGTATCGCATTTCTGGGTTTTAAATGTTACAGCCTTGCATTAACTCTGCCTTATTTATTCATTGTTGGGTGTTTCATCTTGGCGAATGGTCCTTAGTGCCATTAAAATACCCCATTCTTCAGAGGATCCAGTTCAAGATCCTGATCCTCACCTACAAAACCCTCGATGGCCTCGCTCCACCCTATCTCTGCGACCTCCTAACCCCCTACCAACCCACCTGCTCCCTCCGCTCAGCCTGCTCCACGTCCCCCGACCCACCCGCCCCACCATTGATGGGAGAGCCTTCAGCCACTCTGCCCCCAACCTCTGGAATTCCATCCCCCACTCACTCAGCAACCATCTGACGTTGTGCTATATTGTGTCTGTCTTCATGAGGCCATTGGGAAGTCACATAATTACATTTTTAACAAAAGCCTCAAATTGTTAAATGCCATGTAAAGGAAGATGTAGAAAGGATATTATTAAAAATAATTCAAGTACTTTTATTCGATCCAAGTGTAAATAGGTGCTTTGTCCCGAACAAAAATTCCAGCAAAAATACTGACAATTACACAATACAATACAAGTGTTAAGAGAGAAGTAGATAATTATTTGGGGAGGGCAAGTTTCCAAGGTTATGGGGAGGCAGTGGGGGAATAGGATTGATTTGGATATCTCTTTTCAAAGAGCCGGCACAGACATGATGGGCTGAATTGGCCGCCTTATATAGTTTATATGGACCTTAAAAAAGCGTTTGATAAAGTGCTACATAAGCGACTTATAAGTAAAATAGAAGCCCATGGTATTAAAGGGACAGTGGCAGCAAGGATACAGAACTGGCTGGGAAACGGAAAGCAGAGAGTGGTGGTGAATAGTTGTTTTTCTGACTGTAGGGAAGTGTGCAGTGGTGTTTTTGATTTATAGAAATGACCTGGACTTGTGTATAGGGAGTAAGGTTTCCTAGTTTGCAGATGATATTAAGCTAGGAAAAGTAGTAAACAGTAAACGGAGGATGGTAGCAGATTGCAAGAGGACATAGACAGACTGGTAAAATGGGCGGACACGTGGCAGATGAAGTTTAATGTGTAGAAAGGCAACGTGATGCATTTTGGGAAGAAGAATGAGGAGAGGCAGTATAACCTGATGGTACAATCTTAAAAGGGAGTGAGGAAGAGAGACCTGGGGGTTCATATATGTAAATCTTTGAAGGTGGCAGGACAGGTAGATAAAACTGTTAGTGATTAGAGCACTCACCTCTCAAGCGAGAGACCTGGTTTGATTCCCGGCAGCGACGTCCTCTGGGGCTTATATGTTTGTTGTTTTTTTTTTTTTTTCACGGCAGGGCGAAACCTTGGGCAAGTTTCCTTACTCCACACTCCTGATAATAATCCCTCAAAAAAAACCAATAATAATTTGGTTACTCAATCCACAACTGTTTGTGGAACACTGCTGTGCGCAATTGGCTGCCGCCCACAAATATATGGTCAATTCAATATTCTGTGAAGCGCTTTGAGATGTCTAGAAGACGTGAAAAATGTAATATCAAATGCAAGGATTATTATTATTGAGGGTGCAAAGGAGATTTACCAGGATAGTACCAGGAATGAGGGACTTCAGTTATCAGGAGAGGCTAGAAAAGCTGGGATAATTCTCCTTGGAGCAGAGAAGGTTAAGAGGGGACTTAATAGAAGTTTTCAAAATTATGAGGGGATTTGATAGGGTGAACAAGGAGAAACTATTTCCACTGGCGGGTGGGTTGGTAACCCGAGGACACAGATTTAAAATAGTTGTTAAAAGAAACAGAGGGAAGGTGGGGAGAAATTTGTTCACACAGTGAGTTGTTCAGATCTGGAATGCATTGCTGAAAAGCTAATGGAAGCCGATTTGATAACAACTTTTAAGATAGAAGTATATAATTATTTGGGGAGGACAAGTTTGCAGGGCTATGGGGAGAGAGCGGGGGAGTGGGATTGATTTGGATAGCTCTTTTCAAAGAGCCGGCACAGACACGATGGGCCGAATGGCCTTCTCCTGTGCTGAATAATTCTATGATTGTTAAGGTCTGGAAGAATAATAGTGATCAAATTATGTAAAGATTCATTTTTTCTTGAATTGGATGGGGAGTGGAGGCTAAAGCAGAATTAAAACTATATGCTTTCCATTGAAAACATTGTCCGGCAAGCTTCCAGTGGAATACTGCGGACCTGCCTGGCTCATGAACAAGTGGCCCGGGACGCTACCCTATGTGAAGGGGACTATATAAATACAAGTTGTTGTTGTTGAACACGGACTACCGATATTGCCTCAGAGGTTGGCTCAATTCTGACCTACTGTTGTTAAGCATAGCATCTTGGAACCAGTTGAGCTTACAATAAGGATAAGATGGAGTTAAGGTTGTGTCAGTAATTTAAATAATTAAATATTCATTCATATTAAATATGAAAAATTCATCCAAAAAATTGTTGAATAGTGGTTTGTGCATGTAATTCTTAAACAACAACAATAAAATTACACTTATAAAGCGCCTTTCATGTCGGCAGGACATCCCAAGTCGCTGAAAGTCAGAGATCAGGACCCAAGCGTGGGAGGCAGGGTTTGGCAGAGGGGACAGGAGGGCGGCTGAAGGCACAGTCAAAAAGGAGGATCCTGAATTGTGCCTTGAAGGAGGCAAGAGAGGGAGCAAGGCATGTGGGGTGGAGTTCCAAAAAGTGGGGGCGGAGAGGCTAAAAGCCCAGCCACCGATGTTAGGGCGGGTCGGTCGGGAGACCTGGAGCAGACGGGAGCCTGTTAAGTGGAGTGAGCGGACAGGTTGATAGGGGGTCAGCAGGTCAGAATGTAGGAGAGTGCCTTGAAAGTGAGAACGAGGATTTTGAATTCTTCTCATCTGGGGGATGGGGAGTCAGTGGAGCCGGTTGAGGGTGGGGGTAATGGGGGTCACAGAGCCTGGTGTGGGAGAGGACACAAGCTGCAGATGTGCCAGTTAAGTTGTGAAATAGCAATATTGAGCCAGTTCCTTGGAGATTGAGAGAGAAATTTGTCTCCTTGAATCACGTGTACTGGAAGAGTGCTGTATTGTTTGTGGTGCCAACTTTCAGATGAGATGTTATACTAAAGTCCTATCTGCCTGTTCAGCTGGATGTTAAAGATCTCATTGCAGTATTCGAGAAGAGAAGCGAATGTTTCCCTTGGTGTCCTGGCCAACAATCTCTCATTTAAAATTGGTCATTCACTTCATGGAGCTTCGTGGGACATTGTGGTGCGCATATTGGCTGCCACATTTGCTTACAAAATACACAGTCAGTTCAATTTACAGTAAATTCTGTGAGGTGCTTTGAGACGTTTCAGCAACATAAGGCATTATATCAAATACACGGATTATTATTATAGCTCCTTATCATGTTGAAATCTCAATAAAGTAATTCACAAATATTTTCTGTCAAATGTAATGACAGTGTGTTTGTAGGTAACTGGCTGCCAATGTGCATAAATCAATGTCCAACTTCACTGTGAAATTGTTTACCAGGATGCCGGGAGTTGCTCTCTTGTCTTTTCGAATAATGCCATGGGATTTTTAACTATAGAAGAATGATTTATTGTGTGGATTTACACCTGGACAGGACTTCAAGGATGGTTGCATCTATTTAGATGATGTGGGAAAAGTCTCAGCAACAACTTGCATTTATATAGTGCCTTTCATGCGTCTCAGATCACTTGATGATCGCGGAGCTTGATGCCAAGCTGGGGAGAAAAGGGAGTTAACCGTAGGCCCGGTTGAAGAGCAAGGTGTTCAGGAGCAATAATAATCCTTCCATTTGATAAAGAGCGTATCATGTCTTCGAGACGTCTCAAAGCATTTCACAGAGTATACTGTAAAGAGAATTGACTGCAATCTGAAAATCGACAAAGAGGAGGAGGAGGAGGTGAAGGGATTGAGGCGGGGAGTTCCAGAGTTTTGGGGCATAGTCACTGAAAGCACAGCCACTGATGGTTATAGCAGAAGGGATGAGGGACATCTAGAAGGCTGGAGCCAGTTGAGCAAAGAGGATGTGTAGAGGAGTGGGTTGTGAGCAAGAGATGCAAAGTTCCTTGGAAGTCCTGTCTACCTGTTCAGGTGTAAGTCCACACAACATAGAATATACAGCACAGAAACAGGCCATTCAGCACAACTGATCAATGCCAGCATTTATGCTCCATATGAGCCTCTTCCTGCCCTTCCTCAACAACAACACTTATACAGCACCCTCCACACAGGGTAGCGTCTCAGAGCGCTTCATAGTGGCGAAGCCTGAATCTGAGCTGAGGTGGGGGGTCGGGGAGGTGGCTATAAGCACGGCCAAAGAGGAAGGTTTTCAGGCAGGATTTGAAAAAGGGGAGAGAGCGGGCAAGGCAGAGCAATTATGGGAGAGCCTATCAGCATAATCTTCTGTGCCTTTCTTCCTCATGTACTTATCTCGCTTCCCTTTAAATGCCTCTATGCTATTCGCCTCAGCTACTCCTCGTGGTAGCAAGTTCCACATTCCCTCCACTCTCTGGGTAAAGACGTTTTTTCTGACTTCCCTATTTGATTTATTGGTGACTATTTTATATTTATGGGCCCTGGTTTTGGTTTCCCCCACAAGTGGAAACATCTCTATGTCTACCCTATCAAAACCTTTCATAATCTGAAAGACCTCTGTTAGTCCCCCCTCACCCTTCTCTTTCCAAGACAAAAGAGTCCATGCTTGTTCATCCTGTCCTGATAGGTATAACCTTGCATTTCCAGTATCATCGCGCAACAAAAAAATTACAGTTGTATAGCGCTTTTCATATCGGGAGGACCAGGATCTTTAACTGTATCCTTTGTGTGATGGGAAGCCAGTGGAGTCGGGTGAGGATGGGGTTGTTAGGATTGCGGAGCCTGGTGCGGGAGAGGACATGAGCTGCAGAGTTCTGGATGCTCTGTAGCCT